>NC_141547.1:1572500-1615000 GCF_021556685.1 Rattus norvegicus
ATTTTTTAATTTATTTTCATTTTATATGCGTTGGTGTTTTGCCTGCATATGTCTGCGTCAGGGTGTGAGATCATGGAGTCACAGACAGTTGTGAGCTGCAATGTGGGTGCTGGGAACTGAACCCAGGTCCACTGGAAGAGCATTTAGTGCTCTTAACCAGTGATCTATCTTTCCATCCCCCATTTAACTTTTTATTTATTGATTCATTTTTCTTAATATCTTAAGACATAGGTGCTTGATTACTGAGAATAGACACTGAGAAGCAGGTCCTTTCTTACTCAACATTAGCGAGTAAAGGAATGACAGAAATCAGTTCTAAGCTGGTCGTTCCAGCACGGAAGTTTTTAGTTTGCTTTTCCATTCAAATCTGCCCGGGGGGGGGGGGGGATTTACCTGTTCACAGCAGGAGGCCTGTTAGCTCTAGGGAAAATCGGAGCCTGACTTTTTACATTTGAAACGTTTAGTGGCCTAATCAGTATTTGTGTTTCCTTAAGTCAAAGAAAGAAAGAAGGTGGCAGCAATCTCTCTGCTAGCTTGAAGAAGATTAACGAAGTCTATAAAGGCCTTAGTAGTCTTTTGTCTGTTGGCGGAGGAGGAAGACCCGGGAGTATGTCAAGATCAGGGACTTTATTATGTACTTACTACTACGCTTGTGTTTACGGTCAGACCTGTGCAGAATTTAGAAGCCAGTAAATTTGTTTCTTTGATTTGTTAATTAACCATTTCAGGGCTGGCTGGTAATTGAGCCTCAGTTTCAAGACTGTCTTATTTAAGAGAATATGGTAATTAAACCTTTACTTGAAAGCTCTGTATTTCATAGCAGCAGCGAGTGACATCCTTTGTTGTCTAAAGCTGTTGTAAGACCAGAATGTTCTTAAAGTAAAATCAGAGCTTTTAGCTGAGCCTGGTCTGACCAGGCAGCCTCCGGGGAGAAACCGGTTGAGGCCCGACGGCTGCCGTAGCAGCAGGTGGCAAGGCTGCCTATTTGTTTGCTCAAGCTAGGACAGGTGACACAGAGGTCCCATAGGAATTGTGTATTCTTGGTGTGCTCAAAGATGAACTCTCGCAAGCTTGTTTTAATGATGTCTTAGTTCTAACTGCTCTAAGTAAAGTGCCCCTCCTCCCCCACCCCACCCCAGACAGGGTTTCTCTGTGTAGCCTCCGGCTGTCCTGGAACTCAGCTCTGACCTCAAACTCAGAGATGGGCTTGCCCCTCAAGGCACGCATCAGCACCGCCCGCTTTAAGTAAAGTTCTTAACTGCTGCGCATGCAGGAGAGATATAAGAGACAAAGGATCCCCGTAGTGAAAAGAGATGGAACCAAGCAGAAAGACGTGTGCTTGTGCGGGCATTGCTTAAAGGACGTGTGCTGTGTCGGGCGTGTCTGAGGGAATCAGACTCTTTTCTTGTGGTGAAGTTAAAGTAGAATCAAACTGGGCTCAAAAAAGAGAGAGAAACAGGGGGCCGGAGAGATGGCTCAGTGGTTAAGAGCACTGACTGTTCTTCCAGAGGTCCTGAGTTCAATTCCCAGCAACCACATGCTGGCTCACCATCTGTAATGGAATCTGATGCCCTCTTCTGGTGTGTCTGAATACAACTACAGTGTACTTATATATAATAAATAAGTCTTTTTAAAAAAAGAGAGAGAGAGAAACAGGGAGACAAAGAGTGATGGAGGGGAGCACAGGGCTCGAACCCTTGCTCCTGAGATTGGAGTTGTCCAAACTTTAACCCCAGCACTCCAGAGGCAAAGGAAGGCAGATCTCTGTGAGTTGGAGGTCAACGAGGGCTACACAATGAGACCCTATCCCCGCAAAAGGCCAATAAAGAGGACAAGAGAGATGCCTTAGTGATTAAGAGAAGTTGTTGCTCTTGCAGAGGACTTGAATTTGGTTCCCAGTTCCCACAGGGCACGTCACAACCACCTGCAACTCTAGTTCCAAGGGACCCAACAGCCTCTTCTGGGTTTCTTTGTTACCTGCAGTAGTGTGCAAAGGCACACACACAGGTGCACATACACATATATAACTTAAAAACAAGAAAAAAGACGTGAGGTAACTGAGTGTCTTGTTATATCCTGTAACTCCAACATTCAGGAGGCTAAGCCAAGAGGACCGCTCTAAATGAGTCCTTTTCTACTCTTTTTTTCTTTTTTTTCGGAGCTGGGGACCGAACCCAGGGCCTTGCGCTTCCTAGGCAAGCGCTCTACCACTGAGCTAAATCCCCAACCCATGAGTCCTTTTCTTAAATGGCAAGCAAGCAAACAAACTCCAAGAGTGTCCTCCTAACTGCCAAGAGGGATTGTGATTGAATGAGCAGTTTGCCGTTGTGGTTCCTCTGGGCTGATTTTGATCGTATCTGGACCAGGTAAACCAGGAGAGTGATACTATCTCACTTCCCACTTTCCAGCCCCTCAGAAGCACAGCAAACATCAAAGGAAATAATGAGAATGGGGGTTTCTGAGCGAAGATCACCAGATAGCTGCAAAGATGGCTGACAGTTAGGAGCACCTGTCCTTACAGAGGACCTGACCTCAGTTCCTGTCCCACCTGGCCTTGTGACCTGAGGCCACCCACTCCAGGCTATTCCCAGCCACCTACCGCACTAGTTCTGTGGGAACAGTTTTTCTAAGAGATGCGGTTTGAAGATACGCTTTACACAACAAGCTTTCACCCAACCTGTAACCAATTTAATAATGTGTTTTGGGATCATTTATGACCATGTGCTCATCCTGCTCACACACTGTATATTCTAACTGTTCACAATTAATGAGTCCTATGTTTTAGACTTTAATGTAATTCACCCCTACAAGCTCAGCTTTGAATGTATTAAATTTCATATTTTTCCCTTGTGACTCTTTCTTTCAAGGTCCTGACCCAGAACTCTGTGTGTGTGCGTGTGTGTGTGTGTGTGTGTGTGTGTGTGTGAGAGAGAGAGAGAGAGAGAGAGAGAGACAGACAGACAGACAGAGAGAAAAACAGAGATAGAGACAGAGACAGAGAGACAGAGAGAGACAAACATAGACAGGGAGAGACAGCAGAGAGAGAAAGTCCAAGTCTAAGACCCATGTAGATATAAAGTGATCATATCCGACCATGGCTTCGTGTGCTGCTGGGTGTTAGTAGGGACAGATAGACATTATTCTCCCTTAAGAGACTGCTGTGAAAGATTGATTAAGACAAAGTTTTCTTATTCCTTCTCATTACTATGTTTGCCATGCTGCTCAGTACAGAGAGACAATGCCTTTGTTCAGGTCTACGTTTTTTAGATTGGGACTCTCTTGAATTAGACTTCTTTCAGATTAGAACAGGAGAGACCAAAACTCTTCTGGGAAAAAAAAAATCTGGCACTCTTTCGAGTAAATGACACCAAGAATTGGTCTTCATTTACGTGGCATTGCCACAGATCCACGGACCAAATCTAACGTCCTTTTCTCATCTCAGAAGGCAGCTGCACACATGTCCCACTCGCTCACACAAACCCACAGTCAGACAAAGAAACTTTGAGACTCTAGAGCACAGGTGCTTAAAAACATTTTAAATAGTGTTTTTAACCCGAATGTAATTGAGTGGCCTTCGTAAATAAAGATCATCGCCACTGGTTACCTAAGAGGAGTATTTAAATAGTATTTTATTTAATTATTTTATTTTTAGAAACAAGATCTTATTCTGTGGTCCTGGCCAGCCTGAAAATCTTGAATAGATCAGGCTTGCCTTGAACCTGTAGGGAGGTACTGAGTCTGTCTCTCAAGAGCTGGGATCACAGACATACCCCATCATGCCCAGCTCAAGAACGAGTTAATTATAAAATACTTCCATTAGGTTCATTTAGCTAAAGCAGAGAACAAGCCAAAAGATTAACTGTTAGATGGCCGTAAAGAGGTTCTATGAAGGACATTTGTAAACCTGAGGATAATGCCCCAAATCCATGAAAAGCAGGCTCCCATCTATCATCCCGTCACTTCTCCTGTGAGATGGGACATGAGAGTTGCCTGTAAATTTGAGGGACAGCCTGCTTGGAGTACTCAGCACAGGATAAACTTCTACAAGGTGGAAGGTGGAACCAATTCCTAAAAATTGTCCTCCAACCACATGTATGTAAATACACACACACACACACACACACACACACACACACACACACACACCCTGGTCCATGATTTAAAACAAATAACTGATATAATTTAATAAAATATTTACTAGATTTAGGATTAGCATTGTTGTGACATGCCCCTAAAGGCTCCCTGTTTTTTTTTTTTTTTTTTTTTGTTCTTTTTTTCGGAGCTGGGGACCGAACCCAGGGTCTTGTGCTTCCTAGGCAAGTGCTCTACCCCTGAGCTAAATCCCCAACCCCTAAAGGCTCCCTGTTATTTGAACATTTGGTTTCCAGCTGGTGCTGCTAGGTTGGAAGGTTGTAGAACCTTTAGGAAGTAGAGTTTTACTGACTAAAGTGGGTCACTGTGGAGAGGTCTCAGGCATGGTCCCAGTTCCTTTCTGCTCTGTGTATCCTGTCTGTAGACACAATGTAACTATATCCTCTTTGCCTCCTTCCCAGCTGAAATAAACCTCTTCATTGTAAATTGCTTGTCAAGTTTATCATTACAGCAATAACAGAATTGATAGAAATGTTATCGTTCATTACTAGTTGATTGGTTACTCATATTTGTGGCACAGAGGTCAAAGAACACTTGCAGATCCTCAAATTTGGCAGCAAGTACCTTACCTGCTGAGCCATCTTGCAAGCCCTGGTTTTTCCTTTTTAGACCTTTTCCCTCTTGCGATTATAAAGTAAACTTGTATTGTCTTTCTATGTTGTAAGCCCTTCTGAGAACAGCCAAATCTTTTGATAGCCACCAGGTACAAGTGTAAATTTCATCCCTGTGCAGATGGTTGATACAGTAGTGATTACAAAAGGGGTGGGAGCAAGGGAAATATGATCTCAGACTAGCTTTTTTTTTTTTTAAAGTGGCTCTGAAAAGAGCCTTTGGGTTTGGTGTTAGCTAGGAACGCTCCCTTGGAGCTGGTTACTTGGTGATCCTGGGCAGCAGCAGGTGCAGTCTTCCGTCCGGATGATGGTCGAGCGCTTGTTGTAATGTGCCAGGCGCGACGCCTGGCCCGCAATGAGCTTGAATATGTCGTTCACAAACAAGTTCATGATGTTCATCGCCTTGGAAGAGATGTCCATGTCGGGTGCAAATGCCTCAGCACCTTGTACACGTACACCGAGTAGCTCTCCTTGCAGCTGTGCTTGCGCTTCTTGCCCTCCTCTGCGGCTTGGTCACAGCCTTTTTGGAGCCCTTCTTCCGGGCGGGAGCAGACTTCGCGGGATCGGGCATGGTGAGACTGGAACTCTAGAACTCTAGCCCTCAGACCAACTTTTACCACATTGTTCAACCACAGAGCAGTCGGCCCACCTGGGATCTTCTACGCTGGGACCGTTCACTACAGAGATGAGAGACTTAACCTTTGAAACTGATGGAGTATCCAGCATGGCTGATTTTTTTTTAACTGATTTAATGTCTGAAATAAAGATTTTAAATGTATCTCTCAAATAAACTTCCTAGCGATCCCGTTGTGTATCTCCCTACACCTAATTCGCCATTTCCTTTATTTGATTCGTATGACTTCTCAGAACAGCTCCCCGACAAATATTAATTCAAACCTAATTACGATTCTTTTTAAATATTTAAAAAATTACATGTATGTAATTGTTTGTGAGCATATGTATATGTGTGTAGGCCGGTACGAACAGGTTCTTTCTTTTCACGATTTGGGTCTCAAGAATCAAACTGGAGTTGCAGGCTTGCTGAAGCACCTTCCCTTCTGAGCTCCCTCATTAGCCCCAGTGAGATATTTATTTCTAAGACGGAGTACTTGGCCTCAACAGGTGGAAGGCATCTTATGTATAAGATTCTTTATGGGTAAGAATTAAGCCTAGCTGAGCATATAGTCACTCCTGTAATCCTAGCACTTGGGACACAGAGGCAGGAAGATCAGAATCACAAGGTCACACTCGGACACATTGTGAGTTCCAGGCCAGTCTAGGGAACATGAGACCCTGTATCAAAAAAGAAGGAAGTGGGGGTTGGGGATTTAGTTCAGTGGTAGAGCGCTTGCCTAGCAAGCGCAAGGCCCTGGGTTCGGTCCCCAGCTCCAAAAAAAAAGAAAAAAGAAAAAAAAAAAAAAAAAGGAAGGGGGCTGGAAAGATGGCTTAGTGGTTAAGAGCACCGGCTGTTCTTCCGAAGGTCCCCCGGAGTGGGGAGACCCTCACTCAAGTCTCGGGATGACTCGACCCCCCAAGAACTCACACAAGACCGTCCTTGTTGTAATCACATGAGGTTTATTGATAGCAACCAGTGCACTGGGGTCAAGACTCGTATCCCACGCAGGGGCAGTGGAGTTCGACCCCGAGAGGCTGGGAGAAGAGGTATTTAAAGGGAGAAACCACAACCCGAGGGGGCAGGGATGGCATCATTGGAAAGTGTGTAGAATAACAGTGAAAAATCACAAGGAAGAACTCTCTGTCCCCCAAGATTGTTTCCTAGGAGAAGCTGTCTCCTACTTCTCAGATTGTTTAACTTCATTGGTCTGCTAGTTCCTAGGAGAAGTTGTTTCCTGCTTCTCAAGATTGTTCTCTAAGATTTATGGTCAGCTAGTATCTGGGAGAAAGCTGTTGAGCTGGCCAATGTAATTATCCATTCTATAGCCCTAGGAGAGGCTTCTTGGAACATATAATTCTGGGGCCTAACCTGTTTTTTGTTTTTTTGTTTTTTTTTTCTGCTCTAAACTTTGTGTCTAGGGGGGCAACTTTAAAACTTTTACCTTTCAATCTGATGTCCTCTTCTGGTGTGTCTGAAGATAGCTACAATGTATATAATAAATAAATAAACCTTTAAAAGATTATATTTAAAAAAAGAAGGAAGGAAGAAAAACAAAGGAAAGAGAGAAAGGAAGAAACAAAGTGAAGAAAACATACACCAGAAAAAAGTGCCTCTCTCTCTCTCTCTCTCTCTCTCTCTCTCTCTCTCTTGAGCGCGCGCGCACACACACACACACACACACACACAAAGTAAATAAAAGTTTTGAGAAAAAAAGAGAATGTCAGGAAAAATGGATAGGGCTCTGGCAAAAAAAAAAAAAAAAGTAGGAAAAGTAGGATGTGAATAAAGGTGTTTGTATGGGTCTCTGTGACTTCCCAAAGCTAGATTAGAAAGCTCCTGACCAAGGCTAATAATATTAGCTAACATTTTAACATTTATTAGTGTAGTCAGTGGGGGAGGGGCTCACATATGCCACAGTGCACATGTAGACAACTTGAGGAAGTTGGGTCTCTCATTCTACCACGTGGGTCCCAGGTCAGTAACTCTCTTGGTGGCCGGCCGCCGCCTTTACTAGCTGAGCCATTTCTCTTGCTCCCTGGCTGACCTTCGGAGCTCACCGTTGCCAATCCCTGCGCTTAATGCTCTACAGTCCGTCAGCGTCACAAAGTCACACCGTTATCTTTCTATTCAGTTTGTGGATAAACTGAAGTTTATGGTTCGTGGTCACGCGGCAGTAAATACCGTAAAAACCTGAGCCCTGAGGTTTCCTGTCTCCAAAATGCAGGCTTTGAAACGCTTTACCATTTGGCCTTTGAGAGGATTCCAGCCGCTGGAACGGGATGTTGGTAGTGCCCTGGGTGAACGAAGACTCCTGACTCCCAATGATCCCACCTAGACAAGGTGCTCTGGGTTCCTCTCCCACCTCCTGTCTCCTCCCACCCCTCCTCCTTTCCCAGCCACGAATCGTGGCTCCTCCTTTTCAGGGTAAGTCCTTTGATCAAACTTGACACCTTGTGGTCAAAACACAAGCTTCACCTCTCTGCTGGAATTGGATACTTTTATTCCCCGCCCCACATCTTTTTTTTCTCCTCAGTTTGGTGATGCCCCAGGTGTAGCCACCAGAAAGCCTGGGTTGGACAACAGTTGGTACTAGGAAATTAAAGAGTGAACATTCTTTTTTTTTTTTTTTTTTCTTTCGAGACAGGGTTCGTCTGTATGGCCCTGGCTGTCCTGGAGTTCACTCTGTAGACCAGGGTGGCCTTCAACTCAGAGATCTGTCTGCTTCTGCTTCTCAAGTGCTGGGATTAAAAGTCAAATGTATTTTTAATCCCCACTCCCACTCCCACTCCCCCTTCTCCTACTCCTTTACAGAGTGGTAGAGTAGTAGCCCAGACTACCTGGAACTTAATACCTGTAACTACTTACAATAGCCCAGAACTTCCTGTTTCTACCTCCCAAGTTGTGGAAGTACAGGCATGCGCCACCACTCCTGGTCTCTAGTGGCGCTAGGGTTTTGTGCTCCTTAGCATCTGCGCCCTACCAAATAAGCTGGAGCTACAGCGCCATATTTTTTTAATTAGTTTATTATAGGTGTGTTCATGTTGTTTTAGATTAAATTTTCCCTTTAGTTTAATATATATTTATATATTATTTATATTTATATATAAATTTATATATATATATATATATATATATATATATATATATATATATATATATATATATTGCCTGCATGTATGTCCGTACATCTATGTACCATGCTTGTGGAGTGCCTGAAGATGCCAGATTCCTTCCTCTGGGACTGGATTTAAAAACAGTTGTGAGCACTCTTGTGGGTGCTGGGAATTGAATCTGGGTCGTCTGGAGGAGCGGCCAATGATCTCAACTACTGAGCCTCTGAGCAGCCTCTTTAGCTCCTACGTATGAGTATTTCCCCCACGTGTACGTTTGTGTGCTACACGTGTGCCTGCCGCCCACGGAAACCAGAAGGGAGCATCAGAGATCAGAGTCCCCTGGAACTGAAGTTACAGATGGTTGTAAGCTGCCATGTGGGTGTTGGTAATCAAGCCCAGGTCCTCTGCAAGAACAGCAGGTATATATATATATTTAACCACTGAGTCGTCTCTGTAACCCCTGTTTTGTTTTGTTTTGAGACAGTGACTTATTTTTTTCCAAGTCTTGATTTTTATTACTTTAAAAAGCTGCATATTTATTTTGCCTTCTGACTCTGTGCTTGTACCTTCAACACTTCCACAAGGATCTTCTGCTCCTCAACAAGGAAAGACTGCTTGATCCTGTCACGGACACGCTTGGCGCACATGGAACCACCCCAGGTCCTGCTGATGTGTGTCTTTGTCGTAGACCATCTCATAAGGACTTTGGGTCTCACGGCTCGAACCCCTCGCAGTCTGCCTGGGCATGTGCGGCATGTGGATTTAGGTGCTTTTCCCAACCTTCTTGGTGTAAAGGTAAACGATCCTGTTGCCAGGGGTTCGAGGCAGCCTAGTTTTGTTAGAGGCTGTATTGTGGGAAAGCCTACTATGGTAAGTCAAACGCCAGACCATCCTGAGTGCAATATCCGGAAGTGCTGGCTCGTTTCTGAAACCGTGAGGACCTGCCCAGTACTCACCGCTCCTTGTTGCTAGCTAATAGCCCTAGATACAGCCCTGTCCCAAGGGCTTCCTGTCCTCCTAACCCCTCCTAAATGGAACAAACACAGAGCAGAAGCAGGCAACCAGACCTTTCGAGATAGTGCCTTACATAACATAACCCAGACTGTCCTAAGACTGGCTATGATGCTTCTATTCGCTTTTGCAAGCCTCTGCTTTACCCTTTCTGTTAGGGTTTCAGGTTGTGTAACAATAGCATTTCCAGAACATGGAGCTAAGTGTACAGAAAAATGGAAGAATATGGTAGGAAGAAAGCCAGATGTCACCTTAGTTATGGCAGAGGTTGGTTGGAGGATGCAATTTAGCACACGGCTGTACAAAGTGATACAGCTGCTCACAGGCAGGCCTGGGTAATCCTGGGGTTGATGGGTAAACTTTTAAGATTCACATCACCAGGGGAGGGGCAGCTCAGGATGTGCACCCTCTATGGAAATGTGATGATTTAATTATCAATTATTTATTAATTACCAATCAGGTAATTAACTTTGTCTCCTCTAAAGAAGGAACTAGATAGGAGGTCAGAATCTATGCAGACTTTGGAAGGGCTAATGGCCTGAATGTCTGTCTCTTCAGGAACTTGAGGGGCAATGACTGGGAGGTTGGAGATACAAGGGAAGGACAGGGAGAGGAGGCTCCAAGTGTGAGGTTTTCTTGTCATGTGTTAATAACTACTAGAAGTACTTATCATAAAAGTGCTGAAAATGGTTGACAGAATTTCCCGATTAGCTATGTTAGCCTGCCTTAGCCAACGTCAGTGCCAGGCTAACCTGACAGATACAGACGCAGGCTGGTTCTGATGGCAGAGATGGACCAAGACACGGACCCCCTATTCCCAGGGCCAGTCTAATTGTCACCATCTAGACCAATGCTGGGGTCTCATAAGGACATTTCTTTATGGAGGCCAGGTAGAGGATCTCTCTGTCCTGCAAGGGTCAGCGGTCTAATCTCATAAAGACAGACATTCCTTTCAGACATGAGCTTGCATCTCCTGACCTTAAGCCTGAAACTCATGCAACACAGCCTCTGGCCAGGGAACTCAGTACTTCAGGGTAGAGGCTGGAGAGTAAACCTGTGACCTTTTTCCTGTTTGGACGGAATGCTCAGAAAATAATGTGAATTTTTCATTTTTTCACTTGGCACTGCCGTGCCAGACATTGCAGAGTTTCTACGTGTTGGTTTTCTTCTTGTAAGCTAAAACTCTCAGGGAAAACAAAAAGTGGGCCTGTGTTAAATATTTCACAAAACCAGTTGATGGTTTAGAGCTTTATGATCGTGGAGAGTCGAAACCCTGCAGACCCAAATCCACACTGCCTTGGTCTATCCTTAGCCCCCTTCATCGCCACCCTGACATTGTCCGACCTGACATCCTTGCGATTATCATGCAACATCTTCTGGAATGTTTTTAACCGTAACAGATCCCAGCTTCCACCAACCCCCAGGCTAAGAATGCCAGATACAGATGCATCCGGATCCTATAATAAAGATCCATTGCTGCTTTTTATCCTGCCCCTAGTATGCCCCACAGTGTGTTTGAAAGAATGTGCTAATTTGTAGGAAGTGCCAGGCCTCAAAGATTTCCCCACCCTCCCTACGGTGAGCGCTCCTTGTAGTAAACCAGTCCTTATGTGGCTATGCCTGCCTGGCCTGCTAGGTTCTGCATAGTGACAGTCTGTCTGCATGACCCACGTGGCACGTTGGGGTTGGTTGGCGTTGGGTGCTTAAGCTGATGTAGGGCGTTCCCCGGAATAGTAGTAGTAGTAGTGGTAGTAGTAATAGTAGTGGTAGTAGTAGTAATAGTAGTAGTGATAGTAGTAGTAGTAGTAGTAGTAGTAGTAGAAGAAGAAGAAGAAGAAGAAGAAGAAGAAGAAGAAGAAGAAGAAGAAGAA
Source organism: Rattus norvegicus (assembly GCF_021556685.1). Classification (NCBI taxonomy): domain Eukaryota; kingdom Metazoa; phylum Chordata; class Mammalia; order Rodentia; family Muridae; genus Rattus; species Rattus norvegicus. Next base: position 1,583,875 of record NC_141547.1, read on the forward strand.
GAAGAAGAAGAAGATTGTATCAAGGTTCCTGAATAAACTGCTTGAAGAAGATCTCCTCTGGTCGTGTCTTCCTTGCTGGTCGAGGTTGGTCAAGACACTAATTCACGATGTTCTTTTGTTACGTAGCTATAAAAACTTAAGCCACCACCATTTTGGAACATGTTGTTTGGGACAGCCTGAACCCACGTCTCTTGGTGTGGTCACTCACATTTTGCTGAAGAGTAAACTGTCTTTGAGATGGCAGCTGTGTTTTACGCTGACGCTGCGTGCTTTTTATAAGCTGTGCATTCCTCAAAACACAGTATGTTGAACTCTTCACCCTACTTTCTCAGAACCCCTGTATTTGGAGGTTAGGCGTCAAAAGGCTGAAAGTAAAATAAAGTCATATGGGTAGGCTGTAAGTTAATATAAGCTGTCTTTTCTTAAATTATGTTTATTTATTTCTGCATGGGGGAGTCAGACAACAACTTGTAGGAATTGGTTCTTGCCTATCAAACGTCATCAGGCTTGCTGAGAAACTGGGCTCACCCACTGAGCCATCTCGCTGGCCGAGGTGTCTTTCGAAGAAGCCCTGGATTAAAACACAGACAGACAGGAGAGGCCATTTTCAGACTGATGGGGACACCCAGGAGAATGGGAATCTGTTGGTGACATCTCAGTCCCAGCCTTCTAGACTTGGAACTTTGAGAAAAGACGTTTCTGTTGCCCAAGCCACCCAGGCAGTAGTGTCTGTAATCAGAGTCCCAGCAGACTGAAACAGATGCTAACATAATCATAACTAGCATTAGTTCAACTTCAAACTTAACTTCCAGCTGCTTGACTCCTACCGACGCTCTGAGGTGGTTGATAGGGTGAGTGAGGTGACGTTTTCAGGGAAAACCACAAGGGTCTTAAACACTCTACGGTGCTGATTGACTGATTAGAACCGATGGCTGTGCAGAGTTGGAATGTCACAAGTCCAGAGACAAGTAGTCTTGTGCTATTTCCGTCTCTTCAAGAGCCATTTATGTCGCGATCTTTTACCTAACATTCTGGAATGTACAAATAGCCCCTTCCTCCCACCAACCCCAAGAAGGTCATCAGATAACATCGGAGGCTCCGGCCGAGATTTCTCCTCTTCACTGCAACCTGCTTACCTGATACTTCTACCAGCATATCTGAAGAGTGTCTTGATTTACGATTTGCCTTGGTCTGTTAGTATAAAAAAACTTCATGAGTTGCCTGCTGGGCGGTGGTGGCGCACGTCTTTAGTCCTAGCATTCGGGAGGCAGGGGCAGGTGGATCTCTATAAGTTTGAGACCAGCCTGGTCTACAGAGTGAGTTTTAGGACAGTCAAGACTGCATGGGGAAACCCTGTCTGAGAAATCTAAAATGAAAACAAAGGACTTCACGAAACTCTTACATCAGAACATGGCGTTTGTAGCAATTTGAATGTGTTCATGGGTCATGGCCACTCATTTTTGGCTTCAGAATGAATAATTCTGTGTTTCTCTCTTCTGCCTCTATCTGCCTTTTACTCTCCCTGTCTCTCCCCTTCTCTCTGCTTCTCTCTCCTCTCTTGTTCTCAGCGTTTTAAGCAGGGAATGACTTGTGACCAGACTGGCCTTGAACTCATAGAGAGACCCGTCTGCCTTTGCCTCCAAAGTGCTAGGATTAAAGGCATTGCCACTATGTCCAGTATAAATTATCTCTTATTTCCTTTATGATAAAAACTGTTGGTTTTTATTTTGTCTTGATTTTTGTATTTTTGCTTTCTGCCCTTGTTGTATTTTTGGCATCACAAAAGGTATCATTTTCATTTAGAAAACTAAGGACACGGGAATCCCTAAGATCCCACAATCACATAGCAATGGCAAAACTAGGTCTTAAAGTCAGGCTTGGTGGGGCAGGCCTTCAATGCCAGCACTGGGAGACAGAGGCAGGTAGGTCTCTCTCAGAGAGTTCAAAGCCAGGCTGGTCTATATAGAGAATTCTAGGCCAGACAGAACTACATAATGAGATCCTGTCTTAAGAAATAAAAATTTAGGGCTGGAGAGATGGTTCAGCGATTAAGAGCACTGACTGCTCTTCCAGAGGTCCTGAGTTCAATTCCCAGCAACCACATGGTGGCTCACAACCGTCTGTAATGAGATCTGATGCCCTCTTCTGGTGTGTATGAAGACAGCTACAGTGTACAACGTATAAATAAAATAAATAAATCTTTAAAAAAAAGAAATAAAAATTTAAAAATATAGGTATTGAACTGACATATTCCAATTCCAGTCCTTCCTATTAAAGTGGGGAATCTTTGTTTAAAAGCTGTCTATAGGTTGGGGGATTTAGCTCAGTGGTAGAGCGCTTGCCTAGGAAGCTCAAGGCCCTGGGTTCGGTCCCCAGCTCCGAAAAAAAAAAAGAACAAAAAGTAAAAATTAATTTGGGGCTGGGGATTTAGCTCAGTGGTAGAGCGCTTACCTAGGAAGCGCAAGGCCCTGGGTTCTGTCCCCAGCTCCGAAAAAAAAAAAAAAAAAAAAAAAAAAAAGCTGTCTATAGATTTCCATCACCCAAACTGCTTAACTTCAACTACTGTACAAGGTCCTTACATTTTGGTGTACCCTAGCTTCCTGGATATATTATCACTAATTCCTTTCAACCTATGCTTTACGGTGGAATTACTCACTAGTCCTGATAAATCAAACACACCTTGCTCTCTCACTCAATGTGGTCATGGTCCCTTCAATGCTTTCTCGAACTGACAAAACCCAATGCTGTCACCAAGATCCAGACCAAATATCCCCTTCCCTGTGAGTCTTATCCTGACTTTCTCTTGTCTGAGCTCCCACATTGTGTGTTTCTATAAGTGTACCTATAAGATTGGGAAACCAACTTACAGTGTAGACCGGACCAGGTCTATTGGAGCTCAAACTGCCACAAGCAAATGGAGTAGAGACATGAAACATAACAAAAAAAAGCTTTAAAAACATTTGTTTTATGGCTTGATGTTGTGTTCCTTCAAACATACAAAATGAAAACTAATTTCTTCACGAAAAGAAAAACTAAGAAACGTTTAGTCTCTCTCTTTCGTGCGCATGCGTGCATGCCTGCGTAAGTACGTGTGTGCGTGGGTATCAGCTTTCATGAATTGGTCCTCTGCTTCCTAACAAGTAGATCCGGGAGGTGAAACTCACATCATCAGGCTTAGGAGCAAGTGTCTTCACCTGTTGAGTTGTCTTCCAGGCCTGGGAAATCAATTTTTAAGTTGAGGTTTATTGAGCGGGCCAGCAATCTAGGAGTGTAGTGGATAATAACACTGAGGGCTCTGCTTTTTTTTTTTTTTTTTTTTTCCCCGGAGCTGGGGACTGAACCCAGGGACTTGCACTTGCTAGGCAAGCGCTCTACCACTGAGCTAAATCCCCAACCCCCATGAGGGCTCTGCTTTAAGTCTCATCTCTACCCAGCAGGGTCAGGTGGGCAGCTTTGCCCCTGGTGTTGGTGCTGTTGTTCTGTGAAAACCCTCCACGCTTCTCGAAGCACTAGGCAGCTGCTTGAGCTCTCCAGAGACACCTTCCCTGGAGAATTAACTCAAAACAAGTAATCAACGGTGTGTATGAGCTCATCCGTCGAAACGTTAACAGTGGGCAGCTGACAGGGCTCATGGGGTAAGTGTACCTACCGCCAAGCTTGAGGATCTGAGTTTGAGTCCTAGGACCCACCCTCATGGTTGAAAGGAAAACCAAAACTTCTAACAAGTCGTCCATTGAGCACTGCACATTGCCCGCAGCGCGCGCGCGCGCGCACACACACACACACACACATACACACACACACACACACACACACACACACACACACACACCATACACACAGATAGATAAACCTAATAGCTAAAAGACCTATAACAATGCGTGTGTGCAGAATTCTTTTCACAGTATGGTCTGCAAATGTGCTCCCCGAGTGGGAAGTATCAAGTCCCATCTGAATTCTGACACATTTTATTTAATGAAGTATCTTTCACTGGGCATGAGTTACATGAAAGGAATGTTCCGATAGAGATAAAGCTATCGCCTCTCTTTGTGTTACAATCCTGGTGCAATTTTAGTTGAAGGTGAGGACCAAAACAGGAAATTAAAATTTAGAAAGGCAAGCATGTAAATGCCCCAAGGGAGAGTGACAGAAAGGCAATGCCACCGCTAAACCTCGGCCTGCCCATTTGCAAAGGGCAGGTGTGCACCTGTCTCTCGGGACTGGTGGTGGAATTAAATAGGATGGCATATGGAAATTGTCTAGAGCATCTGACATTAATCTTCCAAATATCGGAGCGCTTGTTGTTAGGTTAAAGTTAACTTCTGCCCCACAGCACTGACTCCCTGATATTATGTTTCTTTCTTGCTTGATTACAGAACTCCAGTCCTAGGGGATCTGACATCTGGACTCCATCTTTGTTTTATTCGTATCTGTGACGTAAGCTGAGAGATGAGGACGTGTTTCCAGCTCTCCTGTACTCTAAGATGGAGAAAAAGGGTAAATATGGAAGCAAGAAGCTGCAACACCTAGAAATGTCTCCAAACTCCTCGGAATGCTCTTTTTCATAGATCACACAGGATTTCTGCGGAGGGAAGTTATAATTTTAATATGAAAAGGGAATGACACATGTGAATTAGAACGAGAATTAATCCAAATTCTTTGATATTTTCCTTTCCAACAACTACCAGTGCTTGTTACAGAAGATTTCAAACAAATACTTAGAGGGCTGGGAGATGGCTCCGTGCTCAGGACTCATGTAAAAGTAGGGTGTTTATCCTGCCTGTCACCCCAGAACTTGGGATTGGAGGCAGGTGTCTGGGGCAAGCTGGCTCTCAAGGCTGTCTATTCAGTGAGAGAGCCTGCCTCAAGATGTAAGGTGGAGAGTAATGGAGAAGAACTCCTGACAGTAACCTCTGACCTCCACAATGCGTGTACTCACATATATGTCAACATGCATCCATACATTCACACGCATCATGGAGAGAGAGAGAGAGAGAGAGAGAGAGAGAGAGAGAGAGAGAGAGAGAGAGAGAGATCATACAGAGGAATCTGGAGAGATGGGCTATCAATTAGGAGACCTTGATGCTTCCAGAAGACCCAGGTCATTTCCCAGCACCCACATGGTGGCTCACAACCTTCCGTGACTCCTGTTCTAGGGCATCCGACGTTCTCTTCTGACCTCTGAGGCCATTGCACACTCATTGTGCACAGACATATGCACGTGCAGGCCAAACACCCTTCCTTATAAATAAGTAAATAAAACTAGAAAATAATATCAATAAAATTTGTTTTTACAAATTAAAATCAATAAAAATAATTTTTCAATTGAGGCAGGGTCTTACTAGCCCTGGCTGTCCTGAAACTCAGTATGCAGACCAGGCTGGCCTTGAACTCACAGAGATCTGCTGCCTCTGCCTTCCAAGTGCTGGTATTAAAGGCATGTCCAGCTAAAACTAAAATCTTAAAACAAAATACATGCTGAGTAGGGGGTTGGTCAATCGTAGTTAGCTACAGGACCAGCCAGTATCTTGGAGCTCCCCTTCTTTCTCTTATGACCATCTCTACGGGAAAGTCTAGAAATGTCGGTTAACTGAGAACAACAAAAACATTGCTTTTGTCAGGCATGGTGGTGACTGCCTTTAATCTCAGAACTCAAGAGACAAACTGATGTCCGCAAGTTCTAGGCCACCCAGAGCTACATCCAGAACCTGTCTAAAAACAAAACAAAGCAAAAAAGAAACAAGCTATGTAGACACCATGTATTTAAATATAAGCTTCTGGGTTTTTCTTTTTGGTTCTTCTTTTTCCGGAGCTGGGGACCGAAACCAGGGCCTTGCGCTTCCTAGGTAAGCGCTCTATCACTGAGCTAAATCCCCAGCCCCTAGCTTCTGGGTTTTTCATTAAGATCTCTGGGTTCTGTTGGTTTGGGACAAAGCCTGGTGTAGACCAGGCAGGCTTTGAACTCCTCCCCTTAAAGGAGCCCCAGCTGTAGGTGTAATCTGGATTTATGCTCTAAATTACCAAACTCAGCTTCACTCTCAGGCACTCAATCTATTTTCCTCCGTTTGTATGCAGACCCTGCTAAGCGGTGGTTTGTAGCTTGGTAATTATAACATCTACCAGCTGTTAAATTTACACATGGCTCTAATTCACATGCTTAATTACTCTCGGAGCACTCAATTTGCAGCTCATAAACCCCTCCCAGATGGCAATAGTGAGGGTTTCCTTTGAATTAACATTGGAGAGAAGTAAAAGCTTAGATTAACAATTGGTCCCCTAACACACTTGTGTCGAATTTGGAGCTCCAGAGCAGGGCTCATCCTGTATATAGTGTCCAGGTTAATCAGCAGCAACAAATGACTGTGTCATTACAAACTACCCCCTCCTCTCCATGTCTTCAGATTCTTTCTGTGACAAGAAAAGATTAAATACTTAATCTGTCAGCAGCAGTGGGGATGGTAGCCCTGTGTTATAGCCGCCAGGAGTTCTTTCAAAGACCTCGATTCAGTAAAACTGGGGTTTTGTCTTTGTTGATATTAGGTGTTGTATATGTTGGCCTCCTCAAACTCAAAACTAAACAGGTTGCTGAGGACGAACTTGGATGTCTAACTCTCCGGCCTCCACCTCCTGAGTGCTGAAGTTACAGGGTTACATCATCCCAAAGGGTTTATCAGATTCTTCTTTCAAATTTATTTAGATTTGTTTATTTGACAGGCATAAGTGTTTTGCTCATATGTGTATTTGTGCACCTCGTGTATGTCTGGTGCAGAGGTGGTCAGAAGAGAGCATCAAATCCCCTGGAACTGGAGTTATGCATTGAAAGCCACCATGTGAGTACTGGGATTCAAACCCTGGCCTCTGCAAAATCCAGTGCTCTTAACCACTCAGCCCCCTCACCAGCCCCTGATTTCTTTTAAAATTGAATTTATGTATATATGTGTCTGTGTATACACACACTGAAACAGCTCAGAGAATTTGCAGGAATCGGTCTTTCCTACCTTGTGGGTCTTGGGAATTAAATTCAAGTCATTAGGCTTGGCAGAAAATGCCTTTAGTGGCTGAACCATTTTTCTAGTCCCAGGATTCTAGATTTACTGGTAAGAAAAGAATTTCAAGCTATGTATGGTGGCCCATGCCTGTGACCCTAACACTTGGGAGATGGAGGCAGGAGAATTCTGGTGATTTAAGGGCCAGCTTGGCCTGCAGAAGCTAGTTTGAGGACAGCCCAGACCCTGTCTCATAAAATATGGCACCATGCCCTTTCCATCCACCCCTCAAAAGGAAGAAAGAAAGAAAGAAAGAAAGAATAAGAAAGGAAGAAAGAAAGAAAGAGAAAGAAAGAGAAAGAAAGAGAGAAAGAGAAAGAAAGAAAGAGAAAGAAAGAAAGAAAGAAAGAAAGAAAGAAAGAAAGGGCTTAAAATTAGGCATAATGGTTCAGATGCGTAATGCCAGCATTGGCTACATATCAAGATAGAGGTCAGGCTTCATGAAACCCTGTATTAAAACTAACTAACTAACCAACAGCCCCCCCAAACCAACAAATAAATGAATAAAAAAAAATTGACTTTTATATTTGTAAGGCAACCTTTGTAAGGGTTTGCCGCCCTCTAGTGGCTGGTAGTTATTTTATCAGCTTGGTTGTTTTTATTGTTTTGATGCCCGTAACAGCACATTTTCACTTAAAATCACTTTTCAAAGTTTTCTTTGAGTAAGAGAATTTGTGCAATCTAGTGGTCAGATTCCCTAAATACAAACACTTAATGGCTGTTTGAACCTGTACAAGCAAATGTTGTGTGACTAGCCCAGGTCTAAGGTCTCTGTCCACAAAAAGGCAACAACTGGCTAGGGCTAGGGGCATGACTCAGTGGTCCAGCTCTTGCTAGCACGTGCCAGGCCCTGATGTCGTGCCCAGTACTGGGGTCAAAAAGGAATAAGATAATTGACTGAGTTAATCTGTATGAGACATTTATAACAGTATCTATCACGTAGTAAACAACATATAAATGTCTATCTACTTAATTTTATAATTTTAGCACTTGAGAGGCTGAGGAGGAAAATCTCTAAGATTCCAATGTCAGTTTGGGGCCACTTAGTGAGTTCTAGGAGAGCCTATACACCAGAGGGAGAACCTAGTTGTTTTCTAGCAAGATTGGGGAAGTGAGGAGGATCTGGATAGAGTTCAGGAGAGGAAACCATGGTCAGATTATAGTGTATGAACAAACTCTATTTTCAATACAAAATATTAAATAAATTACAATATGGGCTGGAGAGGTGACCTGGAGGTAAGACCACTGGCTTCTCAAGAATTCTTTGTGTTTGTACATAGGAGTCTTGTGTTGAACTTGTGTTTATTTTGTAACAAAAATAAAATAAATCTTTAAGACATAGATTGATTTATTTTGTTCTATGTAGACACAAGTGTTTTGCTTGCATATATATCTGTGCACCGTGTCTGTGCCTAGAGCCTGTGGAGGTTCCAAGAGAGTGTCAGATCCCTTGAAACAAGAGTTACTAATGATTGTGAACCATCACGTGGATGCTGGTGTCGAGTCCAGGTTCTCTGGAGGAGCAGCCAAGAGGAGTGCTCTTAATTTTAAGCTTTCTCTCCAGCCTGGAGTGAGAATTTTGGTTTCTTTAGAAACCCAGTTATCTTATATGAATGTGTTTTTGTTTTAATCCCAGGTGTGGAACATGGGGCTGCTTCAATTTGTCCACAGCAGCTAACTATGGTTGTCTCACACTCTAGGAGGGGTGTGGTCTTTGCCAGCTGGTAGTTTAATTCTGGGGACTCTGGAGAGGACATAAATTCCAGAGCTCTGAGAGAGAGCTGCTGCTCTGAAGAAGGCGGCTGCTGCTGGCCCTTGCTGCTCCGTTTTTGCAGCTTGTCAAATGTTTGTTGGCAAAGAGAAGTGAGGAGACACTGGAGGTATTCTGATATGAAGATAGGACTTGCTCCAAGGAACCCAGGACCCCTAGTCAGCAGGAAGCAGTCAAAAGAGATCTGTGCTCCCTTCCCCTCCAGCCTTCTTTTTCTCCTAGTGCTGGGGAGGGGTTTGGAAGGATTTAGGGTAGAGTCAGGGTCAGAGGGAAGATAGACCTGTAAGAACCCAGTAAACTAGCAAAACAAATACTCCAACATCACCCACCTCCCAGTTTTTAAAAATTACAGTAAAGGTCATTATTACACTGACAAAAATGTACACATTTTTACTAACTTAGAAATTAAACCTCTTTAGGCTCCATATCATCTAATTGTGAATAATTATGTGATACATGTTTAAAAGATTTTTTTTAAAGATTTATTCATTTATTATGTATAAGTACACTGTAGCTGTCTCCAGATACACCAGAAGAGGGCATCAGATCTCTTTACAGATGGCTGTGAGCCACCGTGTGGTTGCTGGGAATTGAACTCAGGACCTCTGGAAGAGCAGTCATTGTTCTTAACCGCTGAGCCATCTCTCCAGCCCTTAAAATATTTTTTTATAGAACAGATAATATAAGAAAATGGAGACAACAGAACTTCTACAAAGTATGTTATTGCCATTTTTATAACAGTGGGGTGTATTTGTTACAAAAGTTGATGGGCTGGAGAGATGGCTCAGTGGTTGAGAGCACTGACTGCTCTTCCAGAGGTCCTGAGTTCGATTCCCAGCAACCACATGGTGGCTCACAACCATCTGTAATGAGATCTGGTGCCCTCTTCTGGCCTGCAGTCACATATGCAGGCAGAATGCTTTCCATAAAATAAATAAATAAATCTTAAAAAAAAAAAAAAGTTGAACCAGTAGTGAAACATTACTAACTGAAGTCTGTAGTTAATGTCGTTCTAATTAATGCTCAGATTTTATTAGCTTCAATCTAATGTCCTTTTATTATGCAAAGATCTCATCTGGGGCTAGGGATGTATTTCAGTAGGTTGAGCGTTTGCCTAGCATGCACAAACCACTGGGTTCAGTCCCCAGACCACAGTGCTGAGATCAGTAACACAAGTCTGGAATCCCAAAAGAGGTGGAATCAGGAAGTCCAGAAAAACACAGAAGATCCCGAGGTACCATAGAACATTTATTTAGCAGGCCTCTTCACTCTCTTCTTAGCTGTGAAAGTGGAGCCGTTCCTTGTTTTTGTGACATGGCAGTTGGGAGAAATAATTGCCGGGTGTCTTGTTGATTGTCCTTTGACTGTCCACTGACAGATTCCTTTTCTTCCTCTTTTTATTTTTTCACATTTCTTTCTTTCTTTTTTTAACAGATTTCTTTCTTAGAATTTTCATTTATTTTATGTATATGAGCACACTGTCACTGTCTTCAGACACATCAGAAGAGGGCATTGGATCCCATTACAGATGGTTGTGAGCCACCATGTGGTGGCTGGGATTTGAACTCAGGACCTCTGGAAGAGCAGCCAGTGCTCTTAACCGCTGAGCCAACTCTCCAGACCATTTCTTCACATTTCTAGAAGTCACAATACATAGTCCATCCTTGAGAAATGAAGATGTAGGCCCCTTCCTTGAGGACAAAGCGTCTGTACAGAGCTGTAAAAGTTTCTTTCATTCTCCTGTGATAATTGTCTCTGAGGTCCACTGCTTCTGTCTGATAGGCCTAGTCCTGGAAACCTCTAGCCTCTGTACAATCGAATCTAGGCCTAAAATGTTTTCGGCCTCAGACTTGCTCCTGAGTAAGCCCACCTTTCCTAGTTCTTTCTGAGCGCCGTCTGGCTGATTAAACTCAGCTGTTGTGGCTCAAACTCTTCTCCAAGCTAATTGATTCAATCTGGCTTCTCTCTCTCGGCCTTCCCTGAAATGCTCTGCTTGGGTTCATACTAACTTTGGCAATATGTTCTAATTTGACTCCTCGTTCTCTGGCTTGTTCTGTCTTTACCTGTGTCTAGCTTGTTCTCTCTCTGCAGCCTGTCTCCCACTGTGTGGGTAAAACTGCCTTCCCCCCACATCCCCCTCTCTGCACTGCTCTGCTCTTTCTGTAATCAGCCTTTCTTTCCTCTCTCTTCTCTGAGACTTGGGCAGCTCCTATTCTGTCAAGTCTTTCTCTGATTGGTCACTGTCTCCCACTCAATTAGACATCATTTTCAAACATGGCTGCTTCTTTCTACAAAGTCACTTTACCTTCACTGTTGGGAATTAAAGGTGTGTACTAAGGGTGAGTCACACCTCAATTAGAAACAGCTTTTTATATTTTTTTCAGTAAATACCACAATCTTGGGGTTCACAGTGTGATCAAATATCCTGCCACACAGATTATTTAAATTCTTCTAACCAGGTGGTGGTGTCAAACACCTTTTATCCAAGCACTCGGGTGGCAGAGGCAGATGGATCTCTGAGTTCAAGGCCAGCCTGGTCTATAAGAGTGAGTTCCAAGATGGCCAGGGCTGTGTGAAGGAACCCTGTGTCAAAAGCAAACAAACAACAGCAAAACACCTGGGCAAGTTGTCTTTTCTCTTGTTGATTTATTTAACATTCAATTTATTTATACTGGTATTGTTTTGTAGACTACAATCCAAAATTATTTTTACTTGTTCAAATTTGTTTTTGATCATGGGCGTGCACAGTTCCAGCTGGTACTTGTGCTCCCCTTACATATAACCCTGGGTATACGTACAATTGTGTTTCACTGCTCGCTTGCCTGCCCGCCCGCTTGCCCGCTTGCCCGCTCTTTTTAAATGTATCATGGCTGGGGCACAGTGATAGTGTAGAAATCAGAAAACAGATATTGGGAGTCACTTTTCGACTTCCACCTTGAGTCTGTTGCTCGTCAAGTCGGCCTTTGAGTTCCCAACAATTCCGTTACCATCTCCCACCTTACAGGCTTTAGGTGGGTGCCTGGGGATCTGGACTGCGGTCCTTGAGCTTGTGAGGCAGCTGCTTTACCTTCTGAGCATCTCCCCATTCCAGGCACAGCAGACTCCCCTCAGCTCACCAGTGCTCTCCCATCTAAACCTAAAATACTTAGTTTTAGTTTTTTTAAATTATATTTATTTATTATATGTAAGTACACTGTAGCTGTCTTCAGACACACCAGAAGAGGGCATCAGATCCCATTACAGATGGTTGCGAGCCACCATGTGGTTGCTGGGATTTGAACTCAGGACCTCCGGAAGAGCAGCCAGTGCTCTTAACCGCTGAGCCCTCTCTCCAGCCCCGTGAGTTTTAAAAATTTTAACTTATTGTTTTGGGCGGTGGTGTGCCAAGGTTAACGTATGGGACAAGGAGACAGCCTTATGGTATCTCTCTCCTTTCTCCTTCTGGGGGGGTTCGAGGAATTGAGCTTGGGTCACCAGGCTTGTATAGTGCGTGCTTTTACTCACTGAGCCATCTCACCGGCATACGATATTTATTTTTAATCCACGTATGGGTTTAGTTGTCTGTTTTCGAGACCTTGTCTCGGGTACCCCAGGTTGGCCTTGAGTTTGCTCTTCAGCTCTGGATGTCCATGAACTTCCGATCTTCCAAGCTTTCAGTCCTAGGGGCTAGGATTTGAAGAATGCACCACTGCGTCCAGTTTATGGGTGCTAAAGATTGGTAACAAACAGGATATCATAGTTTTTGTCAACTTGACACAAACATAGACATAACTGGTAAGAGGGAGCCTGGCCAGAGGAATTGGCTCTATCCCACTGACCTGTGGCCAGCTCTGCCTGTGGGACATTCTTCTGATTGCTGATGGATGTAGGATCCTCCCACCCCCAGCAGTAGGCAGTACTGTTCCTGGGCAGGTCAGCCCAGGGACCTTGTATAAGAAAGGTATCTGAGCAAGCCAGAAGAAGCAAGCCAGTAAGAAGTATTCCTCCACGGTCTCCGCTCAGTTCCTGCTTCTAGGTTCCTGCTGTGGTTTTCCTCAATGCTGGACCTGCGAGCAAAATAAACCTTTTCTTCTCTCGGTTGCTTTTGGCCAGTGCTTTATCAGAGCAATAGAGAAGCCAACTAGAGCACAGTTTGCACATGATGGGCAAGCTGCCTACCCAGTCCTAGACTTCCCCTGCTTAGCTATAAAATTTCATTCCAATTCGAGGCATTCTCCTGCCAACCGCTGTCTATTGACTCTGTGATTCCGTTTCCGCAGCCTTCTGCAACAGGAGTACAGTTGCTGACCCACACCCCACGTGAAATGGCTTTGTCTTGGTGTTTCGTCAGAGCAATAGTAGCTCTATGACCAAAAGAAATTTGGGGAAGAAAGGATTTACTTGGCTTACATATCTCAATTGACATCTTTTTTTTTTCAAGATTTACTTTATTTATACGAATACCCCAGAGCTGTTTTCAGACGCACCAGAAGAAGGCATCAGATCGCATTACAGATGGTTGTGAGCCACCATGTGGTTGCTGGGAATTGAACTCAGGACCTCTGGAAGAGCAGTCAGTGCTCTTAACCCCTGAGCCATCTCTCCAGCCCACGTTAAGTCTTTTCAAGTACAACAATTCTACAGGTGCACAGAGTGTACCCACCATAGCAACAGCACATAGAGTGGCTCTGCCTGTTCAGAGAGCTCCTGTGCTTTGTCTGTTTTCTCTGTTCCTAGCCTTAACTCCTGGAAGCAACTCACATTTTCCTGTTTTTGTTTTTTGTTATTGTTTTTGCTGTTGTTGTTTTACACTTGATCTTAGCCAAAAGGCTGAGAAATAATGCTTTTGTTTTATAGTTTTATCTTTTTGTTTATATTTGTTATGTGTATGTCCTAAGTGTATTACCCAAAGAGGCCAGAGGAGTGTGTCAGTCCCCTGGAGCTGAATGTACAGCCACCTGATGTGGATACTGGGAACTGTATTCAGGTCCTCTGGGAGAGCAGCAGTCATCTTAACTGTGAGTCATCTCTCCAGTTTTGTCTTTCTGGAATATCATCTAATCCTACAGTGTGCAGACATTTTACACTTCCTTCACTGTGTGATCACCCTTAAAGTTCTCCGTGTCTTCTCATGGCTTGATAGCTCAGCCTGTCCATCTCCCGATACTGCCCACTGGGTAAAATCATAGCAATATTTTAATAATTGAAAATGCAGAGGCAGGGGCTGGAGAGATGGATCAGCGGTTAAGAGCACTGACTGTTCTTCCAGAAGTCCTGTGTTCAATTCCTAGCAACCACAACCATCTGTAATGGGATCCGATGCCCTCTTCTGGTATGTCTGAAGACAGCTGCAGTGTACTTATATAAATAAAATGAATAAGTAAATCTTAAAAAAAAAAAAGCAAATGCAGAGGCAAAGAGGAAACTACCCTTCTCCTCAGTGAAAAGTCCTAGTCATTAGGCTACAGCACATGAGTGAAATGTGGTCCTGCCCTTGCACTCTCTAGGAACCTTATGCACCCGAAGGTGTACACACACTGCCGTGGAAAGTCACAGGAGGCTACGGAGATCTACTTGGGAACGTGATGACTTGGTGTCTAGGACCTGGAAGATCCAGTAGGTGTTGTAGGTGAGAAGAGAAGAGGAAGGCGGTTGGAAGGGGAACCAAGCCAGTAAGCCTTGCAACACAAGGACAGGTTGCCTCACGTCCTACATAACAAGGGAATTTTCATCATCTGCAGATGACACCAGAGTTGGATCTGCATGAGGAGGAAGGATGTGGCAGCTTCAGTCTACTCTGGAGAGACAAGTGCAGCTCTCATGAGTGCCCACGACTGTCAGCCCTGCACTGGGCTCAGCATAGTTTCCCTTTCAGGAGGAGATGGATACTTGTGTACGTAAAGCTATGGGTGTACTTCACCAGTCTCCTGTGTACACACACACACACACACACACACACACACACACACACACACACACACACACACACACTTAAAGCTAAACAGGAAATGTTAAGCAGCAGAGGATTTGGGGTACCTTGCTCCATCACTTTCCGACTTACTTCCTGGAGACAGAATCTCTCACAGAAACAAGAGCCAGGCTGGGAGCCATCAAGATTCAACCAGTCAGCCAGCCAGCCAGGTGTGGTGGTGCATGCCTTTAATCCCAGCGCTCCAGAGGTGAAGGCAGGCAGATATCCGAGTTCTTGGCCACTCTGGTCTACAGAGCTGAGTTTCAGGACAATCAGGGGCTTCACCAAACAAAAACCTGCTTGGCTGCCTCAGAGAGTGAAGCTATCTCAGATAGTGCCCAGCTGCATAAACTTGTTGGGTTTTATATGGACGAATGACAAGCCGGGTGGTTAGCATGGGAACTTTCTCAGGAAGACGATGTGCTCACAGCTGCAGTCAGGAGTGTTCAGTAGTCTTTAAGAGCTTCTGAGAAACACTTACGGTTTCTATTTCCTACCACAACCCAGCCGAGGTGTGGGTTGAGCCCTTATCCTAAAACACTGCCATCATCAATGCCATTCGGGGGGCCACTTTGTGATCCAGCAGTCTCCATGCTCGCACAGCGACTGTCTTCTCCACAGACCCATCTTCTCAGTTCTGGAGAGGTTTTTAGTTGTTCCAAGCAGTTGGGCTCAGAGTGTTGCTATGGGAATCTAGTGGGTAGAGGCCAAGGATGCTGCTAAAATTCCCAGCATGCACCAAGAAGCCCTCACAACTCTCTAGCCTTAACACGCTCGGGTGTAGAAAGTCTGGTGTAGCTAACTGTAGCCCTAGGTTAAAACTGGGACTGCCACCTTCGCATACTGAGAGCTCAGGCCAGTTGTAAAAAGTGGATCATTTAGCCGGCCCGGATCGTTGCTTGGAAATACACAATCCAGACTTTCATTCAGCATCATTAGGTAGACTCCATGATTAGTCTGGTACCTTCAAATTGCCCTGTGAATATGTGAATATGTGAATATGTGAATTTTCCAGAATTTCTCGCACGTGGTGAAGATAATTGTGTCCTACCTAAGGCTCTCAAGGCTGTGACCCTTTCAAAGGCCAATGAACTGAGTCTCAGTTTGAACAAGCTCTCAGTCTGAAAGTGTGAGGGGTCATCAGCACATTGCCCCTCTCTCCTCATTTCACCCAAGTTCTGATATGGGAATCACCCCCTTTTCCAAGTTTGTGGCTTGCTCAGAAGATCAGGGCAGTGGGGCCAGAGAGGGCAGATCTAGTTTGATTCTGCAAGTGACACGCTGTTTGAACAGGAGTCACTCTCTGGTTCCCAGGCATTAGTTTTTCTTATACTGAAAGTAAAAATTACCATTAGCTACAGGGAAGAGCTGCTGCTGTTAAACCTCTTCAGATACCTCAGCAAGCTTCAGCCTCAATATCCCTGTCAGCTCTGTATTGATTTCTTATGGATTAAATCACAAATATTACTTTCATGCAGGTTACAAAGTACTATGCCTGGTGTTCTGAGGGCTTTCATTTCAGTGAGGATGCAGACACACATACACACACACACACACACACACACACACACAATCCCAATACAAGGTAGTGAATGATAACATCATTCAAGGGATAGAGTAGTAGGTGTCGTTAGCAGAGGCAGTATGTCTTTTTTTTAAAAAGCTGGTTTCATGTATTCCAGTCTGGCCTCAAGTATACCAGGTAGCCAAGGGTGACTTTGAACTTCTGTTTCCACATGTCCACCAACCCCCCATCACCACCACATTTGGTTTATGCAGTGCTGGAGACTGAATCCTGGGCCTCTGAATGGTAGTCACCCTGCCACCTGAACTACATCCTCAGCTCACATCATTCATTGATTTTAGTTTTTAATTACTGTTGTGGAGCTTAGTGACCCCACCCCCCCTTTTTAGATTTTTCTTTTGTATGAGAACACTGTAGCTGTCTTCAGACCAGAAGAGGGCATCGGATCCCATTACAGATGGTTGTGAGCCACCGTGTGGGTGCTGGGAATTGAATTCAGGACCTCTGGAAGAGAAGTCAGTGCTTTTAACCGCTGAGCCATCTCTCCAGCCCCAGTGGCTCCTGTTTGTAATTACAGAGGCTGGGGAGGAAGATTTCATTAAAATTTAAGGGCAACTTGGGCAATAAAGAGAGACCCTTTCTGGTAAAGGGGAGAAAAAAATATTACTGCAATTCTGCTATATGCCAGTTTACTAAACAGGCGTCAACAGCAAGTGAGAGGTCAGAGGATGGCTCAGCAGTTAAGAGCACTGGCTGTTCAAATCCAGGTTTGATTGCTAGGACCGTGTGGTAGCTCACGGCCATCTATCTGTAGCTTCTGTTCCAGGGAATCCAAAGTCCTCTTCCTACCTCACCAGGCACACGTGTAGTGCATATACAAGACTAGCAAGCAAAACCCACACATACACATAAATCTAAAGAAGGAGGCAAATGAGACTTTAGAGTATCAGGGAAGGCAGACCCATAAGAGGAAGCCCGGACACAATGTAACCATGAGCATATAGCATGGTGGTCTGTGCTGTCATCCCAGCACTTAGAAGGTTGGCGCAGGAGGATCAAGAGTTCAAACTATGGATACATAGTGAATACAAGGGTTACAATGAGACCAAGTCTCAAATGAATAATAAAAAATGACAAAGCCAAGTTGAGTTGTGTGTAATACTACTAAAGGTCAAATATGGGGGTGGGGTAGTTGGGGAGGGAGGGATGGGAAGGGGGAAAGCAGGAGAAAATGCTCCTGTGTCAGACCAACCTGTATTTCATTAATCTCAACTCAGTGTTCCCCAGCTGCCCTGTGTTCCAATCTGTCATTTTTCTACTTATCTTTTTTTTTTTCCTTTTTTTCGGAGCTGGGGACCGAACCCAGGGCCTTGCGTTTGTCTACTTATCTTTGATAGTGTGCATTTATGTGCAAATATGGGCACACGAGCCATCCCATGTGTGTGGAAGTCAGAAGACAACTTTCAGGAGTCCCTCGTCCACTGAGTTCTGAGAATTTAACTCGACATTTACTTGCTCAGCCATCTTGTCTCCCCTAGATGATATTAAAGGAGAAGAAATGGCTCCTTCCCAAGCATGCGAACACAAGCCCTATGTGTGCTAACACAAGCCCTATGTGTGCTAACACAAGTCCTATATGTGCTAACACAAGCCCTATGTGTGCTAACACAAGTCCTATATGTACTAACACAAGTCCTATGTGTGCTAACACAAGCCCTATGTGTGCTAACACAAGCCCTATGTGTTTTTATAATGTTTTTTGAATATTATTCTATTAGCACTGATACAGGGTTCTGTTGTTTGTATGTTCCTGGGGGGTTTTGTGGTTTGGGGGTATTTTGTGATTTTTAGAGATAGTTTCTCTATGTAGCCCTGGCTGTGCTGGAACTTGCTCTGTAGACCAGGCTGGCCTCAAACAGAGATCTGCCTGCTTCTGCCTCTTGAGTGCTGGGATTAAAGGCATGCACCATTAAGCCTATGTTTCTGGTTTTAGTTGGTATGTATGTGCGGTTCTGTGCACTTATGAGTGTGGATACTCAAGAAATCCAAAAGACATTATTGGATCTTCTGGAGCTAGAGTTATGGGTGGTTGTGAGATGCTCGATGGTTACTGGTAGCTAAACTTGAATCTTCTACATGAGTGGCTCGTGTTCTTAACCATTTAGCCCTCTTTCTAGCACCCACTCCCTGCTTTGACATGGGTGTCTTACAGTTCAGATGGTCTTTGCATTCATTATGCAGTTTAGGATAGCCTTGAACTCCTGATCCTTTTACCTCCACTTCCTGAGTACTGAGGTTACTAGCATATTATGTACGCTATCATGATACAGACCATCTCTCAAGATCACCACAGATGAACTCTTGGAAGACACACTCAAACCACCCCCAACCGTGGACACTGGGTTGTCTCCATCTTTCTCCTACTGTGAATAATACTATGTGTAAACCCATACCCATCTCTTTATCATTCACCAGAAGCAGAACCTCTTGGTCATAAGTGGACCAATTGCAGAGCCCAGGCCCCAGAGAGCCTGTTTTTTGTTTTTTTTTTTTCCCTTGTGAGTTTGTTTTGGCAAAATTTCTAACTTTTTCAAATTACACCTTCTCTGTGCATGTGAATGCAGTGCCCTCAGAGACAAGAATCATACATTGGATTCTCTGCATCCCCTGGAGGTGGAGGTACAGGCAGTGGTGAACTACCCGATGTAGGTGCTGGGAGCTGAACCTTGGTTCTCTGCAAGACCGATATGTATTCCTAACGACTGAGCCATCTCTCCAGCTCCCTTGCTGTTCTCTCTTGTATACCTTTTTGTTCAGAACAGTTCAAGCTCACAGCAGAACTCTGGAGGTTCTCTGCCTGTGCAAGTGCTTAACTCTCCATTTTCTGCAAAGATAAACTCAAGAGTTGCCTGTTTCTCGGTGTGAACTACTCTAAGCAGCCAGGACTTCTCCTAGGACTTTAGAGAGGAATTTATGGGGTTTAATTTTAGAACTTGGGTCAATGTAGAAGACAAGGCGCTAGGACACTTTTCTCAGGACAGAAATGCAGTTGGGTTAGGCAGAGGTAGGGATTTGGCAGTTTCTTGGAATTGCAGTGTAGTTAAATACACGTCTGAGGAGATCTGGAACCAGGAAGGCTCGCTGTCCTCCCTATCCTAGAATCTTTCTGCTTACTTAGTTTATTTTTTCAGGTAGCTTCACTGCAAGGCGGGATTGCCAACAACACCCTCAGCGCTCCCCTGCCTTGGGGCTCGCAGCTTTGCTTCTTTAGAAGAATGTTTTTTCTTTCTACTTTCCGAAATCAAAAAGCCCTGGGGATAAATGCTGAGCTTGTGGCCAGACCTTGCCTTGACAGGTCTGTCCTGTGCTGGGGTCAGGGTGGGAAGCAGTCAGGTTGGCCTGCTTGGTTCACCCTTCCAGCGGAAGACTCCTGAAGTGTGTCCAAAGAGCAGAGTTTGTAACAGGAAAGGCACGCTCTAGAAGAAAAGGCAGCCCTTCCTTCTCTGAAGGTGAAAGGGGTCCTGGGACTATATCATATGTGAGGTGTCTACCAGGACAGCCTGAGTGAATGGCCATCTCCTTAGTGTAAGGAGCTTGGGGGTGGGGAGGGGCAGAAGTCCTGAGAAAGATCTACGCGTACCCAAAGCAACTCCCAAAACCTGTAGTTGTTCTCTAGCTCTGGAAATCTTGACAAATTTTTTTTTTCAAAGGACAGTGGTGTTGCCTGCCTTTAGTTGGGAGACAGAGGCAGTCCTCTGTCTCTGAGTTCAAGGCCAGACTGGTCTATTGAGGTAGTTCCAGGACAGCCAGGGCTACACAAGCAAATCTGTAAAAAATAAACCCAAGTTTTTATTTCTCAGCCCCTGATCCTGGGATGATGACTGAAACTAATGATCAGTAAATGCCCAGGCTATAGCCTTGGCTTGTTCTCTGATATAAATGAATTATTCTTAATATAAATGTAATCAGTGAATTAATCCATCAGCTGTGTTTCCTTACTTTATGCTAGTCCCCAATAACTGCACAGAGAAACCAAGATTTATTTAAAACACCTTATCTATTAACAGTTAATATTAGCCTGGGGGCTAGCTACATGACCTGCCATCTGTAAGGTTCCAAGGAATTCCTTTTCCCAAAGTCGGGCAATGGCATGATCTGCCTTTACTTTCTGTGCTAATCTGGGCCTCTTAGCCTCATCTCTCTTTCTTTCTTTCTTTTTTTTTTTCTTTTTTCTTTTTTTTCTTTTTTTTTTTTTTTTTGGAGCTGAGGACCGAACCCAGGGCCTTGCGCTTGCTAGGCAAGCACTCTACCACTGAGCTAAATCCCCAACCCCTTAGCCTCATCTCATAATCCTTGCATATTATGACTGAGCTGGCCCTTCCAATCCCTGCTTCACGGCTCCAATTGCGCTATCCTGCCAGCTTATCTGAATCTCTCTCTCTCCCCTCTCTCCTCTGTGGCGGATGTCCCACCCTATTCTCTATTCTGCCCAGCCATTGGGTAATCACATTTATCGATAAGGCAGAGAATAAATGGTAAGAACTGTTTACACAAACTTGAGACTGGAGATTCTCATTATAAGCATTACAATGCCATGAACTGAAACAAAATTTGAGGGCAGAGAAATCAGCATTTGAATAACACAAGGGTAAACTTTACACAGTGCACAAAAACATTATGTCTACCCTCAACTTATCCCTCTTAGTCTATCCTGGGTTCTGCTACGTGGCTGGTTTCCTCTCCTAGTCTTCTTGTGTCCTCAGAGTTCCTGGGACGAATCTCCTCTTTATTCTAACTTGAGTTCAGCTACCTGCTGGTTTAGGCCTCAGCCTCAGCGGTCCCTGCTGGATGTCCCACCTTCCATTTCCTGCCTCAGCTCATTGGCCATAGGCTTTTTATTGACAGGTGATGCTTACGAGAAATTCTCTCTACATTTTTTCCCTTTTAGTCCAAGAAAAAGTTCTTTCTCTTACATACAATAACCCTGGTTTACCTGTCTCACCAGTGATTCCAGCTTGAACCTCCTGCCTCCGACAATTTCCCAGAATTCTCTCTTTCTGCCAGTGCCTCACCTATCTCCTGCCTCAGCTCATTGGCCATTGGCTTTTGTATTTACAGGTACTAATGCTTATAAGAGATTCTTTCTATAGCAATCTTGTCATGGAAAAAACAAAAAATAATCCCTTTTAAAAATGTATGTATGTATGTATGCGTGCATGCATGTATATATGTATGCATGTGTGTATGCATGCATTTATGAATATGTATTTTTGAGTGTATGGCACTTCTGTGGGTGCTCAGTGAAACTAAAAGAGGGTATTGGATGCCCTGGAGCTGGAGAGTTACCTGATGTATATGTTGGGAACCGAACTCAGACTCTAGTTTCAGGCCCTAGAAATTCTAGCCTAATCCACCCTTCTTTTCCTCCCCTAAGTCGTCATGATTAATGCCCCTGATAACATCACAAACCATGTACTTACTGAACTGCATTTCTCAGAGACCTCTTCTCCTCTTAATGTTCAAACACTTGGGAAGACAATGTCCCTATTCTACTACCATTTCTTCCCCCAGAAGCCCTGACGAGGGATATCACATCAAATATCACATTATGCGAGACCTCGTGGGGTAGGCTCCTAACCCCAGATATTAATTCTTGGGAATCTGAGGCAGGAAGATTAACAGTTAATATTAGTCTGGGGCTAGCTACATGGTACCTGCCATCTGTACAGTCCCAAGAAATCCCTTTCCCCTAAAGTCAGGCATATAGCAAAATCCATCACTCCTTCAGAGATGTAGGAAGGTGGTTTCTGCTTGCTAGAAGGGGTCACAGGCCTCCTTCAACCTGTCTTTTAGCCTGTGGTGCCTATTAGCATATCAAGGTCTAGCTACCTGCTCTTCTGGCTGCTGCTCCTGGTTCTCCTGCTCTCCCCTCTTTTTCCCCCTTCTCTCCCCACATGGCCCAGCTCAGTCTGGTCTGGCCCACTCTAGATATCTCTGATTCTGGCTATGCTCTCCCACATATTTATAATAATCTTTCTCCTCCACCATACCTTGCAGCAGCCATGTTCCTTTCCTTCCTATCTATCTCTCTCTCTCTCTCTCTCTCTCTCTCTCTCTCTCTCTCTCTCTCTATCTATCTATCTATTCAATGACAATAAAAAGAAAAACCTGGCACTTGACTTTGCTCTGCGTTCAGGATCTTTTCCAACTTCTCTGATGGATTCACAATATTCGTTGGGTTCATATTAAAGATTCCCTCTTCTGGCAGAAGAGATGGCTCAAAGGTTAACAGCACTGACTGCTCTTCAGGAGGTCCTGAGTTCAATTCCTAGCAGCCACATGGTGGCTCACAACAACCTGTAATGGGATCTGATGCCCTCTTCTGGTGTGTCTGAAGACAGCTACAGTGTACTCACATACATGAAATAAATAAATAAATAAATAAATAAAAGATTCTCTCTTAGGGTTGGGGATTTAGCTCAGCGGTAGAGCACTTGCCTAGCAAGCGAAGGCCCTGGGTTCGATCCCCAGCTCCGAAAAAAAGAAAAAAGAAAAAAGAAAAAAAAGATTCTCTCTTCAAAGAACCACTCCTCGCCCACCCAGACACACTCGCCTCAGATGTCATGTGTGATCAAATTTGCTTTGTGATCAAATTAGCTGATACCTAGCTGTCTCTTTGTCTCTGTACCAATACAATACAGGCTCCAGGAAGGCAAGGAGTCAGTTACTTATCAAGCCCTGAACCCAGAGCAGCATCTGTGCCGTGAGAAACAGCAAAGGCTTCTCAGTGGTCTGCACACTCACCCAGGGTGAGATGAAGGGGAATCAGGAATCTTTATGGAATCTTTATGTATCTTTATGGAATCTTTACAGAATCTTTATGAAATCTTTATGGAATAGGCCGTTTCATTTTATGGGACAGCAGCAATTCTCTTACAGAAAAAAAAAATGGCTATAAACATACACTTTTGGTGGGGCTCTGACCCTGGTCTAAATTCTCATTTGGACATCAGCATCAAGGTGTGTGAATCCTTCAACAGTCCCATCAAGATCTAGGATCAGCCTTGGATATGAGGATATGTTTTATTTCTACACACAGAAAAGTGTACAAAATAGGTTAAGCGGGTGGGTGCTCATTGAAACAGTGATTACCTCTGGAACCAAGAGGGTTAAGGTTCAAAATGGAAAATAACATCAGTTCATCTTTGTGTGTGTGTCTTGCCCTCCCAGGCTCATTCCCCAAAACAGGGTCTCAGATAGCCAAGGCTAGCTCTTAAATTGATTGTTTTACTTCTACCTCTCCAGTCCTCCAGTTACTGCCCCGCCCCGCCCCCACATCCGGGATTTGTTGCTTGTATGTTTAAAATTTTCTAATTACAGTGTGTACACACACACACACACCGTGGGGACACGCTTGTACCATAGTGCATGTGTAGGAGTCGGAGCAGCTGGCAGGAGCTGGTTCTCTCCTTCTACCATTTGGGTTCCAGGGATTGAGCTCACTTGGCAGCAGGTGCCGTTTACCTGATGAGCCATTTGCCTGGCCCATTTCTGGGTTTTGATAGACTGGTTGATCTTGTTTTGTTGTTCTCACCATGCGGACGTGGCTGTCCTTGAAGTGATCTCCGTCTGCTGCTTCCTAAGTGCTGGGATTATATCATGTACCATATCTGAATTTTTCTATTCATCATCATCGTCGTCGTCGTCGTCGGTGTCATCGTCATCATCACCATCATTTTGGCACCGAGGCTTAAACCTAGGGTCTTGTGAAGACAAGCACTGTCACTGGATTACATCCCCAGCCCTGTTTTAATAGATTTAATAGATTGCTGTTGCTACTGTTTTTTAGTTTTTATGTGCTTTGCCTGCATGTATGTCTGTGCACTACTTCTTGCGTAGCTCCTGTGGGGGCCGGAAGAGGGCATCAGATCCTTTGGAACTAGAGGTACAGATGGTTTTGAGCTGCTGTGTGGGTGCTGGGAATCAAACTCAAGTCTTTCAGAGGGAAAGCTGGTGCTTTTAAGTTCTGAGCCATCTCTCCAGCCCTCACTTTAATATTTTCTATGGGATGGTAGTCAGATGGAGGCAGAGAGTGGGACAAACAGGAGAAATATATTTAGAAGTGGTACAATTATGAGAAAAGCCTGAAGGCAAATAAGTCAAAATAGAAACAGGAATTAATTTTTCTGGGCAGTGGTGGTGCACACCTTTAATCTTAGCATTTGGGAGCAGAGGCAGGTGGATCTCTCTGAGTTTGAGGCCAGCCTGGTCTACAGAATGAGCCCCAGGTCAGCCAGGGCTATGTGAAGAGACCTTATCTTTTAAAAGGCAGAAGGAGAAATAATTTTGAATAGTAGGAATATGATTTTTAAAATTTTTCATCTCTTTCATCAGACCTCATGACATCCCTTTGGCAGATGTTCGTATCAATAAAATCAACCATCTTTTTCTGCAATACCAAACTCAAATATTGTGTACTTTTTGTTCCTAAACCTCAAATCTTTTTGCTTTCACTTCTTAGACTATTTCGGTTTTTTAAAGAAATTTTTAAAAAGGTTTATTTATTTATTGTACATATGTGAGTACACCGTCACTGTCTTCAGACACACCAGAAAGAGGGCATCGGATCCCATTACAGATGGTTGTGAACCACCATGTGGTTGTTGGGAATTGAACTCAGGACCTCTGGAAGAGCAGTCAGTGCTCTTAACCACTAAGCCATCATCTCTCCAGCCCCTTTTTAATAGAGTGCTAAAATTCTGAAAAATGTCTGGAGGGGAACGATGTGACTGTGACCCTGTGTCACAGAATCATTTCAGATTCGGAACTGTTTATATACTGCTTCTAAGCAGCAGGGTAACTCAGCCCTTGGAAAGAACAGAGTTTAATGCCTCTTTCTATTAGTATAGCATTTTTAATATGCTTTGTAAATTAGCTTCAGAACTAAGTAAAACTTACTTGATCACGGAAGTCTTTCACGGAACCAGTAGATGCTTGTACCTCTTTCGTCTTTTTTTTTTTTTAAGATTTATTTATTTTATTTATACATTGTACACTGTAGCTGTCTTCATACACACCAGAAGAGGGCATCGGATCCCATTACAGATGGTTGTGAGCCACCATGTGGTTGCTGGGATTTGAACTCAGGACCTCTGGAAGAGCAGTCAGTGCTCTTACCCGCTGAGCCATCTCTCCAGCCCCGCTTGTACCTCTTTTATTGTTGTTGTTGTTGTGTTGTTGTTGTTGTTGTTGAGACAAGGTTTCTCTGTGTAGCCCTGGCTGTCCTGGCTGGCCTCAAAGTCACAGAGATCCTCTGTGGCCTCTGCCTAAGTGTTGAGATTAAAGGTACTCGCCACCACTGCCTGGTTACTTGTACCGCTTTTTTTTTGTTGTTGTTGTTTTTGTTCTATGGTACTGGATAGAACACAGGGCCTGTGCATGCAAGTCATGCCTCACCTCTATCCCTGTTCCTCTTCCTAGCACTTGAACCTGAGCAATCACCAAGGTGAACAACGTCTGAGCCACAGACAAGGCAGGAGCTTTCTCAGTTTTGTCCGTGACTGTATGATTCCTCTGTACAGTCCACTGTAGGTGACAAAAATACAAAAATTTTGTAGCATAAAAAATGCTTTATTGAATGAAGTAAATGGATTTGAAGAAACCCCTTGCAGATGTGCCTTACCTAGCATATACAAAGCTCTGGGCTTCATGGCCAACACCAGAAGGGAGGAAAAGAAAGAAGGTGAGGAGAGGCAGGAAGGGAGAAGAAGAGAGAGGAGGGAGAAGATGGGAGAGGGAAGTCATGGGTGTGGGAGGGTCACAGAAAAGAGGAGAGGTTCACTGAGCAGTAATGAGCAGGCCCAGTCAGCAGACCCAGCAGGGGAAACTCAAAGGTGACCTTAGGAGAATCTGTAGTGTTTGTTTGCTCAACAGTTTCAGTGGAATCACCAGGGGAAGAGCAGTCTCACCTTTGGCCTGCTGTGGGGTCGGAATTCAAACATCTAAGTTGGGAAGCAGCAGGTGTGTCATTCACAGCTCCCATCGCAGCACATCAGGCAGAAGCAGAAGGGACTCAAAGCCATGCTCTACCACGTAATCATCTCAAGGTCAATGTGGATTACACGGGAGCCTGAATCAATATGCAAAAAATTATAAAATAAAATGAACTAAATCTGGAAACAGCAGAAGGAAAACTTTCCGGACCATCAGAAGCAGTCTCTCTTGCCATCTGGCATCGTTGGTTGGTTGTTTGGAGAGGCAGAGTCTCGTGTGGTTATTAGCCTTGAGTTTTCTATGTAGAAGAGGCTGACCTTGAACCTGTGACCCTCTTGCCTTTCCAGTGTGTTTTTGTTGAGATAGGATCATGTTGTCTAGAACTCACTCCGAGTTGTGAGTGTCCTCAGACTTGCAGCTGCCATCTTCCCTCAGTCTCCCAGGTGCTGCCATCATGCCTTGAACTCCCGAACTTCCTGCTTCTGGGTACAAAGTGCTAGAATTATATAGGCTTGTTTTTGGTTTGGTTTGGTTTGGTTTGGTTTTTAAATTAAAGT
This sequence comes from Rattus norvegicus, assembly GCF_021556685.1. NCBI lineage: Eukaryota > Metazoa > Chordata > Mammalia > Rodentia > Muridae > Rattus > Rattus norvegicus. Next base: position 1,610,717 of record NC_141547.1, read on the forward strand.
GTAACTTGACTGTTCTTGGTGATCTAGTGATTAGGATTCTATCCTCTCTCTACTCTATGGTCCACATTTGATTTTGATCAGGGAAGCCTGACTTCTCTCTGAATCTCAGGCACTTTCTGACCTCTCACACACAGATAAACATGTAAGGAAAAGATTGACAAGGGGCTGGAGAGATGGCTCAGCAGTTGAGAACACTTGGTGTTTTGTTTTATTAAAAGTATTTTATGTTTATGGGTACTTTGCCTGAATGTTTATCTGTGTACCACATGAGTGTTTGCTGTCTGTTGAAGCAGAAAAGGGTGTCAGATCCCCTGGGACTAAACTTACAAATGTTCATGAGCTGACTTGTGAGCGCTGAGGAGCCAACCACAGTCCTCTGGAAGAACAGCAAGTTCTCTTAACGGCTAAACCATCTCTCCAGCACTGTAAATGCTTGCTGCTCTTGCAGAGGTCCTGAACACCCACATCAGGTAGCTCATAGCTACCCATAATGTCAGTGACTCTGACACCCTCTTCTGTCTTCTGAGGGAGCCTGTGCACACGTGCATGCAAAAACACAAATAATAAAACAAGTCTTTTAAAATTTCAGTAAAGTACAGCTGACAAATGCAAATTATATACACTAGTATTTGTAGGGCACAGTGTTATGTTTTTGCCTCCTGCATGCTGGGGTTACAGGCATCAGCTATCACATCCAGCCCAAGGTGATGTCATCACATCCAGCCCAAGGTGATGTCATCACATCCAGCTCAAGGTGGTATTTTTCACTGTGAGCTCCTCACCTATCCTTCCGTGTTACTCAGAGAATTTGGTCATAAATTCTGATCAACAACCGTTTTGGATCTGGAGCTATTTTCCAAACATACAGTTTACAGCATACAAAGGTGTGGGTTGATGATTGCACAAAAAACTTGTAGCTATGAGGGTGGGAACTCCTAGTAAAATCACAAGATTGTGGCATGTCATCAGTCTGGCTCACCTCGACTCTCCGTCTCTGCCTACCGTGTTAGCCTAGTTATGGTAATATGTTTTTCTATGCACATTGTCTTTAAAAAATAACCATGATGGGGCTGGGGATTTAGCTCAGTGGTAGAGCGCTTACCTAGGAAGCGCAAGGCCCTGGGTTCGGTCCCCAGCTCCGAAAAAAAGAACCAAAAAAAAAAAAAAAAAAATCCATGATGAACCATATGGGAAAAGGGTTGTCTTTGTTTAAAATTCAGTGGGTCCTAAAATCTTCTGCCCAATGTCTTGGCCTGAGTGAAACAGGTTACACAGATCTTGTATTTCTTTGCCCTTGAAAATTTTATGACCCTGTAACAGGCTTTTAATGTTTTCTTAAATAGCCCTCCCTTCCCACAGCAAGTTAACAATGATTAACTGTGGGCGGACAGTCCATTTGGCACTACACCAAACACAGAAGCAAGAAAGCATATTCTAGGTAAGATCAAGAATCTAAATTACCTTTTCTCCTGTCCCCCTCCCTCACTTGAGAAGAGAATGTCATCTGGCAGGTTCAATAGTTCCTTAACCCTGAGAGGCCATTTGAGCCTAGTAATTCCCCAAAATGTCACTGCTCTTTCAAGTCAGAATAAATGTCAATCTGTTTTCTCAAGTAGAATATTTGTCTTTAAATTAAAAATCCTCGGGCTGGAGAGATGACTCAGAGGTTAAGAGCACTGATTGCTCTTCCAGAGGTCCTGAGTTCACAGATGGCTCACAACCATCTGTCATGGAACCCAATCCCCTCTTCTGGTGTGTCTGAAGACAGTTACAGTGTACTCATGTACATTAAATAAATAAATAAATAAATAAATAAATAAATAAATAAATCTAAAAAATATTCCTCTAGAAAATTGAGGCTGGGGGCATAGCTCCATAGTAGGACATTGCCTAGCATATACAAAGCCATGGGTTCAAAGCCCAGAGGAAGAGGGGGAAGAGGAAGAGAGGAGGGGGAGGAGGAGGAAGGGAAGGAAGAAGAGGAAGAGGGGGAGGGGGAGGGGGAGGAGAGACAAAAATAGGGAGTAGTGGCACACACTTCTAATCTAGTACTTATGTCTGGACAGGGGTTGAGAGCACAGGATGCTCTAAAGGACTGTGGTTTGATTCCAAGCACCCAAATGGCAGTTCACAATGTTACTCCAGTCCCAAGGGATCCAACATCCTCTTCTGGCCTCCTTAGGCACCACTGCATGTGATAAAGAGACATACAAGCAAGGAAGACACCCATACACATTTAAAACCAAAACCAAAGGAACAACGAAATTCACGCATGCAATTACTCCGTAGTGACATTAAGCTCAAATGAGGAGCCTATCCCTCTCTTGCATGAAGTCAGCATCAGTGCTGAGAAGCTTGTAAACGCCTTTAGTTTCCTTCATGAAACCTGAATGTCCTCCGGACTCTAGCTAGTACAGATGAGGCCACACTCTTATGTGCTGTCATGAGCCTCACGTAGCCATGACTTTATTGCCCTACAATGTCTTCCCCCCGAATCTCACACAAGAGTTTCTAGACGTTTCCAAAAAGTGTGGCACGTGTACTCAGGGATAAGTTCCCAGTTCTGGACCATTAGATTTCTCTGGCACTCTGCCTATCATTTGGAGGCTCAAAGGGCTTTGTGTGGCCTCTCATCTCCCTGTAGATGACCTCTTCAGGAAGGTAGCAGGGCTGGAGCGACAGCTTGGTAATTAGGAGCATTGGCTTCTCTTCCAGAGGACCCTGAGTTCAATTCCCAGCATCCTCATGGTGGTTCACATATGCCAGTTGTCTCAGTCCTAGGGGATCCTAATACACAATTCTGGCACCCGGCACACACATGATGCACAGTCATACATGCAGACAAAATAACTATACATGTTAAATGTTTCAAACAATTTTTAGTAAAAACATTATCTAGGTGGCTGTGTGTCATGCTGTCCTGAACTCTGCCATTTTCTTCCCTTAAAAGGTCCAGGAGTATGATAAAGGTCATGGCGGGGATGAGGGTCATGGCAGGGATGAGGGTCATGGCAGGGATGATGATTGGGTTAAGACCCAGCCAAGAGGAACCCTGCAGGAAGGGCTTGGGCCTGACTCTCCTATTATGACAGGAGAATAAAGGAAACTTTTGTGTTTTCCTTGGCTTCTATCACAGCTCATGAGGGTAAAAGACAAAGTAGATGTGGTATTAAGTTCTGGATCAAAGCCAGGACTCGTTGGCTTGGCTTCATCCCCTGGGTATAGCTATTTCAAGGTCTTATCAGGGCCATGTAGCTAGACAGTGGGGCTCACAGATTCTACTCAACACAGCTGACTTTGTATGACTTGTGAGAATAGTGCCCTCTGGAGAAAGAGTTTAAGTACGTTTTCATCATTTTACTTTAAATTTCTAACATTAACCTCGGGAAGTCTCTCTGAACAGCTGAACACATTGATGATAATTCCTCCCACCACGAGGCAAGTAAGCCAAGGATATGAAAACAAGTTTTATGTAAAAACAAAACCAAACACTGGAGACATGGTGTCGTGTCTCTGAGGCTAGCCTGAGAACTGCGGTTAGGCAGACAGTAGTCATACATTTTTGACCCTTCTCCCTCCTCCTTCCTGAGTGCTGAGATTACAATGTGCTACGGTGCCAGATTTTGTTTGGGGCTGGGGCTGAACCCAGAGCTTTTCGAATGCTCTCTAAGCGTTCTGCCCACTAAGCTATATGCCCAGCCCTCAAATCAACTATAGATATTATGTGTGATATCTATATACATGTTCACAGGGCTGTGTACAGATGTTTGTGTGTAGGTCAGAGGTCAGCCTTGGCTTTCTGCCTCCTTTTGTTGTTTATTTGTTTTGTTTTAAATGCATGATCTCTCACTGAACCTGGAGGTCACCAACTGGCTAGGCTGGCTAGGAATGAGCTCCAGATATTTACCACAGTCTTTCCTCCTCCTCTTGGCACCAGGGGTAGAGTTGCAGGCCTGTACTATTGTAGCCAACTTTTAGATGGGTGTTAAAGACCTGAATTCAAGTTCTCCTCCTGTGTGGAAAGCCACCTTCCCAGCCCCTTAAAATCAAATGCTTATGAAAACAAATTCCCACTACTTTTGTTTTGTTTTTCAAGACAAGGTCTCTCTGTGTAGCCCTGGCTGCCCTGGAACTTGCTCTGTAGGCCAGGCTGGCCTCGAACTCACAGAGATCCACTTGACTCTGCCGCCCAGGTGCTGGGGTTAAAGGTGTTCAGCACCACCAGCTGACTAGTTTTTGTTCATCTTTAACAGTGAAATCAAACCCATTGCTCACTGTGTGTGG
>NC_141547.1:3115000-3192500 GCF_021556685.1 Rattus norvegicus
TAAGATTCACTGTGGAATCCCATTTTCACAACCGCCATCACTGGTTTCCTCTTCCCTGTAACAATGAAAGCAGAACCAGCCGTCGAGGGAGACATGTGTTTCTCTGCAATATTTCAGGCATATGAAATTACTCAAGTCTTAGGGAGATACCAGAATCGGAGTAATTAAAAAGTTCCATCAATTCACAAAACCCATTGTTAAAGGCGTCATGCATATCCCAGACCTTCTTTCTCCAGAGTCACATGGTTTCTATAAAGACAAACTGGAAAACACCACCCACTTTTCTTTTTTTAATGAAATTTAAGGTATAAAATCTCTACCTTTCTGATAAACTTTTTCCTTGCTTTGATTAAGTGGAACAAACCTAAAAAACTATAGGGCCACATGTTTATATGCATATTATTTTTACTTAGACAATACATCTAAATAGAATTTAAGGAGGAGTGAAAATGGCTATTATGGTTATTTCTTGATAAAAATGCTAGCCTTTTGCATCCAGATTTGGATATCTACGAATAACAAAACTTCCACACTTGTCAAAGAGAGGACTTGGGTTGAAGGACAACAGAAGACTGTAGCCTTCTGTGCGTGTGTTTGAGTAGAATATTTATGCAGTATTCTGACTTGGCTATAATCTATAATTCTTGGCTATTATTTCAGTTGCAACAATAATTTTTAGATTAATGGTTATAATTTTAGTAAGGCACACATGAAAAGTTTTATGTTCATGCTTGAAAGGAGGGTCATTAAATATTCATTATTACCACTCAAATTAGGTGTCAGGCTCTACATAGCAGTTACCCGTTATCATCTCCCGAGCTTAGATTCAGCAGTGAGCGAATGGCAGGCGGTGTGTGGCTCAGAGCAGTGGAGGAATTGGGGGAGGGTTGGGCAGCCCCAAGAGAAGTGATTTTAAAACCTCATTTGACATACTTATGTTGACAAATTATTTAAAGAAATTACTGAATCATCAGTAAACATGTTTATGTGTTGGGATGGGATCACGGCAGAATTTGATTCTAGCCGCTTAATTACCCCATGATGATGAAAAACATGTTTCTTCAAATAGTTTCGGGGAAAACACTCAGATCCAAAGGCTGAGCTGTGGCAGTCGTTCGTGTGCTCCTAACTTCACCATGAGGAAAAGCACCTTAGCCTCTTATGGTTAGCTCTCCCCATCTGCCGTCAGCCTCATGGGAAACAGAAGCGTAGATCGGATACTTATCAATAATTGTGATGCGCACAGAGATTGTGTCTTATCCGTCGATTTTGGAAAGATAGGCAGAGAAAGTAAACGCAGTCATAGTATAATGCAGAAGAATATTTTGTTTCTTCCTTCACACATACCTTGATGTACAGTTAGGTGAGAACATTGAGAGAGCCACGTGTTGTTTAAAGCAAATACACCAACCTTTCCATATTACTCAGGGATTCTAAATTGGTTCCTTTTCCATAGGAAGTAGCCATCAACTCCGTTCCAACCACATGCAACTTTAGAGGGCTTTTGTCTTAAAGAATCAGAGTGCAGCCTATGAACACACACAGCTCTGCCTTTTTCAACTTTGCATCTGGACTCCTCATAACGATGGTTCACTTTATTTTATTTTTTTCTCTGCGCTGAGGAAAGAATACATAGGCCCATGAATCAATCTAGGTAATGGGAAGGCGGAAGTAATAAATAACACAGTAACAACCCCAAACTAATGAGCTGTTGCTAAGGTACATCTCACAGGCTCATCCTCTATATAAAAGTCACTAATGACCCCTCGGCGTAATCACATGATAAAGCTTTACCATAAGGCAACACCTGTGCAATTAGAACTGCAGATTCCTTTGCCCGTTTCATTAATTTCAGGATTTCGTAAAGGCACAATGACTGCACTAATAATCTAGTCTACTTGACTCCACGTCTACTGGAAACAAAGTGTCTAATTAGATAAAGGTAATTAATTAGAGATAAATGGAGCTAATCAGGCTCAGTTAACACTAATTCTCTGAATTAAGACATTTTGGGACACCTACTATCCCGCTGGCTTTGATATTCTACATAAAGCGTAAGTTCTAGAGGCATCTGGAATGCTGGCGTTTGAGAACTGAGCAGTCTTTTGATGGTGTATTTAGGCATCTGAGGCTGAAGAGTTTTCTTTCATATTGTGCTTTTTTTTTTTTTTAAATAAAAGCACCGTTCTCTTGTGCCTAAAGAATTCACTTTGTAGTTCTTCCGGTCGTGCTAGTCTCCACATAAACTTTAATAACCTTTGCTGTCATCTTTATTATCTGTCTAGCCCACCAATGGAAGAAAATTGCAAGTGTTTAGCCCTTAAATAAAGACTTAACTTGTTACATTAAGGGAATGTCAAGACTCATCAGCCTATACCCTAAAATTCTGGTTTACTTTTTTTTTTAAACAGAGTTTCAAAGTCAGTTAAAAACAACAACAACAACAATAACAAACTGTGTTGTCTGGGCTGTCCTAACACTAGCTCTGTAGACCAGGCTGTCCTTGAACTCAGAGATCAGCCTGCCTCTGCCTCCCAAGTGCTGGGATTAAAGGAATGAGCTGACACATCTTATAATTTTGATCCTTTAAATAGAGCAAATGCCTAAAATTGTGATCCTTTGCTTCTGCTTCTGCTTCTGATTCTGTAAAGGAAACAAAGCTCTTTTCACTTTGTTGCACAGTTTGTTCTTCGACTGGGGAGGTAGAGGCTTTGAAATAGACAGTTGTATGGATTCAAATTCTGCCTCTTACTAAGTGAGCAGCCTTGGGAAGTTGCTGAACCTTGCTTATTTCCTTTGGTTAGGAATGCAAATAAAGGACTAGTGAGATGGCTCAGCTGTTAAGAGCACCGAATGCTCTTCCAGAGGTCCTGAGTTCAATTCCCAGTACCCACATGGTGGCTCATGACCATTTATAAAAGGATCCGATGCCCTCTTCTGGCATGTAGGCATACAAGCACTCATACACTGAGAGAGAGAGAGGGAGAGAGAGAGAGAGAGAGAGAGAGAGAGAGAGAGAGAGAGAGAGAGAGAGAGAGAGAGAACTGGACTAATCCTGGTGTGTTGGACACCACACAGCAGTCACAGTGCAGGAACTATGAGACTTGTCTGTTATTGGTCTGGGAGTAGCCCATCATCACATCAGACTGACCACAGAATAATCAACAGTGTTTCAGTTTTCTCAGGCTCACAGCAGTCGCTGCATTGCATCTAAAGACACTGAATGGAAAATATTAAAAATTTAGTCCCAAGTAATCAGAAAAAAAATGGTCCAAACTCTCTACTGAACAATGTGAATTTATCTACTTTTAAAAAAGTGTTTAAATTACAGTGTGTGTGTGTGTGTGTGTGTGTGTGTGTGAGAGAGAGAGAGAGAGAGAGAGAGAGAGAGAGAGAGAGAGAGAGAATATGAATGTGTGTGTTTAGTTCAGTGAACAATTTGGTTCTCTGTTTCCACCATGTGGGTTTCAAGACTTAAATTCCATCATCAAGCTTTTTGGCAAGTGCCTTCCTACACTGAGCTATCTCACCAACCTTTTGGTTTGGTTTTCTATACTGAAATAATTATTCCTCTTGGCAAGTTGCCATGGATAGACCAAAAATGGACAGATTTCCCCAAATACATTATAAAACGGCCTTCATATGAGGTAGGCTTTAAATCTGTCTTCTGTGGTGCCTCAGGGATGTGTCTTTCCAGTCTCTGTTTCAACTCCTCCGGACCTGGGCCTGAATTGGGCCGATAGTCTCCTGACTCCCTACTTGACTTCTTTCCTTTGTAACTAGGTATCACCAAGTCAGTGTTCTTTATGGAAAACTCCGTATTCTCCTATCACGATCATAAGTGGATCCCTTGGTAAATTAAGACTGTTTCGTGTAGGCAGTCACAGCAGCCATGTGTCATCCATTAGCATTTATTCAGCCATATCTATCTCCTACTGACCTCCTGTTTTGTTCCAGGATGGCCTTGGTGCCGACCACTCTTAACTACACTGGCTTCCCTTAAGCTCCTGTGCCTGCTGACTTGCCTTTCCCCTTTTCAAAACCCTTTTCAATTCCAAAACCTTTCCTGCCCCGTGATGCCTGCTTGGCAACTCTGGCCCACCAAGAGGACTCTGGTCTCTGAAGACAGATCCACAGTGGCCGTCAGTGACACAACACCATTAGCTTTTGTGCCATCTGAGTTTTGGGTGGTGCCCAGGTCTCTTTTCTTTCCAATGATTTTGAGGCCCGTTGGGTCTGGAGCTGTATTCTCTGTGTGTTTTGTCTTGCTTGCTACCCTGTTCCCCTCAACTCGACCATGACAGAAGAGAAACGCCAAACAATGTGTGTGACAATTGTGAAACGCAGATTGGTCCTCAAGAATCCAGGTCTGTAGGACTTTTTGCTGACTATACAGTGAAGTGAGCCCTGTCCTGAGACTTTGTATTTTGGAGACGAAGACTATTTTGATGAGAGGCCTGCTGTGCGTCTGGAAGACTTTGTGTCTGGCTTGCGTAGCATTAAATGGTCATGGTGTGCAGCGAAGGGCAGCACGGGTTTTCCATGGAGAGTCCATAGCAGCAAATGAAAGTCACTGGGGTTAGGTTGGCTAGTCAAAGTCACTGAACGAGTGCCCACTTTTCTCTCCTCTTTGCACTGCCTCTGTGCCTTCTGGTGGGTTTCCCCCCACGCTAACTCTGAACTCAGCAATGGCATCTATTTTTAATCACTAAGACAGAAGAAAAAAATGTTTTGGGCAAAGACTTTAAAAAAAAATCCTCTGCTATTTGGGCTTTTACTCGTTTGCTTTTGAAACCTTGACAAGGGTGGTGGATGGACCCAGGCTAGCCATTGGGATTACGTCATTTAGATGGCTGTCTTCCTTCCCCCAGCCAATGCTCAATCTAGAAGTAGAGCTGCCTTGAGTACCAGCAACTGACTGTTGAAACACCCATGAGCCTGACTTAGCCAGGTTAAATCCCGGGCTATGCCCACATATTTGGAGAAAAGATGGCTTTAAAGAGAAGTTTGTTGTGTGTTCCTGAGACCTTCAAGGGATGACATATAGGATGAATGCACACAGTAGTGAACAAAACAGGTGGCTATTGAATTAAACTAGAAGTCTCAGGGTCACTGGGAACTTGACAGTAGGTGACAGACAGACAATATCCCTTTTTAATCTCTGTAGAATCCCACAGGACATACAACATTTGGTTGTCAGCACTGAAGGATCACAGGGAGACGATGGTGTTTTGGGGAGAAATCAGAAATCGAGGAAGGCTTCTGAGCCATGAGAACCAGGAAGGTGGGCTTGCATTTCATTCTTTTGAGTTGATGTAGATCAAAGTTTGACTCAGGACTTCTAGAGAAGGGTTAGGCTGGGGTCGAGGATCTCTGTGTATAGAACAGCTGAATTGTGAGCTAAAATGAGTATCTAGAGAGACAACGGAGGCAGGAGCACATAGTGTGGACACAGCCTGGGCAGACTCAGAGCCAGTTCCTTAGGAAAAGCTTGCAATAAAAGCAGTAATTTTAGTGCCATTCACAGTTTACGAAGACTGTCTCATTTTAGTCTAGTGGGCTAGAGACAATCAGGGTCATAGCTTTGCCCGTTTCATTACTTACAAAATGGACAGAACCACTAAGGGATTTAGAAATATTTCCCATCCGATAAGATGGAAAATACATGATGTTTTCATCTGGTAAAGAGAAACCTAGCTAGGGATATGAACGAACCCATCAACGGGGAACTAACAGTCCCCAAAGAAAGCATCTCCAGGAGGACTGGGGAAAGGAAGATCGTCAGGAAGCTGGGAAGGAGCTACAGTGGACGGAGAGGATACAAAGGGGAAGAGAGGAAGGGAGCATTGTGGGGTGACCTCACAGGAACATTGGGGTGTCGGATCTGAAAAGAAGATAATGGTGACTAAAGCACATTTATAGATAAAAAATACTTTGTATGTGTCTTTGTGTAGTGGGACCTTGTAATGGCGCGTGCGAGCGTGCGTGCGTGCGAGTGTGCGTGTGAGCGTGCGTGCGAGCGTGCTTCTCCCTACTGCCCCAGTGTGGTGGGTTCTCGAATGAAAGACACGCACACGCACACGCAGCCTCATTTTTAGTATGCCCTAAGTAGCTCAATGGCTGGGCCATTCCTAAGCTTCCATGCTGCTAACACCTCCCCTCCGATACTCCTGAATTATTACTTACTAAAATCTATATTTCATCTTTGCTAACTTAGACCCAGTCAGGGGAGGGGCCCCTGGGGCCGCTCTTTATGGGCTCTTACATGGCCGAACCCTCTCTTCCTGGCATGGCAATCCTAAAAACTTCTTTCTCCTGTCAGCCCTTTGCCCTGGAAATCTAAAGCCCCGCCTCTACCTCCCTGCCCAGCCATTGGCTACAGGCAACTTTATCCACCAATCAAAGCCAACTGGGGGTCAGGGTCCTTCGGCATCATACAGGCGGACGTGCAGGTTCCAGTGTAATTTCGGGAGCCAAATTGACACAAATAACATTAGAACCAAGCCACAACAGGACCTGAGAGGGTCCGGAGGGAGTAAGGACACTGAAATCAAAGTAGATCGTCCTCTGCCTTGAATCCAGTGAGAGTGAGTAGATATCATCTTACATTGAAGACGCTCCCGGTTTCCAAGTCCTGAGGGACGACTGCCAGGTTTCTTCCTTCCAGAGACTCAAGGCTTCTGGGACAAGTAACCTACTAACTTAATTCCTCATACTTTCCTTCTGAGCAAATGTTACACAAGAATGAGGACACTCAAGAACTTACCTCTGGATGCACACAATGTAGAAAGAGCAGGGTCGTTCACACTCGCCGCACTCCGCTGCCTACAAGAGTGAGGTTCTGTGGGTTTCCGAGGTCTCTCGCACTTTGACCCTCACCATCCTAACCACAGTAACCCTCTCCAGGTGCCTCTGAGCAGTAATCAGTGCCTCTCCCAGATTCGCCAGCGTTCACGATGGAAAGGAGGAGTCTCTGTCTCCAGCTCTGGCCATTGCAGGTCTATCTGCCGTGAGACGGACCCCTAATGGTATAGCGGAAGCTCATTTTGACTATTTAAAGTCCTTCTTTGATACTTATAGGATCAACTTAGCTCGGATAAAAAAAGCCCTTCTGTGACCCAACTGTAGAATTCCCACAAACCTTCCAGACTCTTGCTTCCCCAGACACCCTCCAGCCACAGCAAGCTTCTTCTGGGTCTGTGATACTTGGTATGCTTCCCTTGGACCTTGTCTGAGTCATGTCCTAACACGTCCCCGTTCCACGTCTTCCTTTGTAATGTCTACAGTCTACTAAATCTGAGTGATGTTTCCTCGGTGGAGGCTTCCGCCAGCTGAGTCAAGGTCCAAGCCTCTCCTGCGTCTCCCCTGGATTTATCTTGTTATAGAGCCAGGTTCAAATGGAGAGCATTTATTTGTGGACACAGCTAGGGAATCATAAGCATGGAAACCAGAACTTCCTTTTTAAATCTCTTTCTTCAGTGTACCTCACACCAGCTCTTAATAAATGTTTAAGTAAAGATTTGGTCCAAGGCTACTTCAGGCAAATTCCCCTTCTCTTGTTTCCCAAGAGCTGTGCTGGGTAGAGTATGGCCTAAGCTACTCTCTTCATAAAGTAAGCCATAACCATAACTCAGTCGGTTTTCGATTGCTTGGTCATTATTCCGCCCCACTGTGAAATGTGAAAGGGTCATTTCTTTTTACTCTCGGTTCCTAGAAATGACTTAAGTCCTGTCCTCAGTATCTGAGAGGACAATGCACCAGACTCCTGCATGCTTTGCGCGCGCGTGCACACACACACACACACACACACACACACACACACACACACACACACTCTAGAGAGTCACTGGAAACTGCCCAGTGGCTGTGAAGATCTGCCATGATGTCATTTCTACATACCCTTGTCTTGGCGGCTTCACTTCCACTTACCAGAGACGTTTCACATGACTCTTCTGACCTAAGTTCAGGCTGCCATCAGATCTATTTTTTTTAAATGTGTTTCTAGCCACTACCATTTCCTCAAGCTGCTCAGAAAAATGTCCCCAGAACTGAACCTGTACCTTTGAAGACAGTACCATGTTCTCCCTCCCACTCTAGGATCCCAGAGGAGCCAGCGGCATGACCCACACGCCCAGTGCCTCTTTAGGAATGAGCTCTGCTACATTTTACTCCTGGGAATAGAAGATTTAATCTTCAACTGGAATCTGAGGTGAGGTAGACTACACTGGGGTAGATAAATGGCCGTCAGGTCTTTAGCCTTGAAAGATAACATTCTGAATTCTCTTGCATGGGGCAGATTAATCCTTCCACCTAAAGGTAAAATCAAAGGAAGAGGAGTCTGAATAAGCCATGTATTTGTCCAGGGCCCCAGACAGAGCTTCCTGGACAGTCTCTTTAAAACCAGTCCTTCCACCCTGGCCCAGTAGGAGTTGTGTCAGAGAGCAGCACACACTCTTCCCCTTGGTGTGGACGAAATTATCAATGACCTAATTCTGAAGGCCAGGCAGTGCCCCGATCTGAGTTAAGGTCCCAAACATGGGCTCAACAAACATGACTTTAGTTTCACATGACTTTAATCACACACTGTCTGTTATTACAGAGCACTTGTGACTCAGGTGTATCCTCTTATCAAAAAAACAAATAAAAAGGTCTACTGCTCTTTTGGTTGTTAAACAGGCCTCAGACATCTTGCAGAAACAGTGTTTATTTAAATATTTCTTCACAAGACAGACATTTTTTTTTCACTCACTGGAAGAGCTCCTCGAGCATTCTTATAAGCCAGCTTGAGAAAGAAAAAAAAAAAAAGAAAAAGCATTGTTCTTAGATTAGAGAAACTTAACTGCATTGTGGTTTCCAAATATTTAATATTTTAAAGAGGAAGTTCTAAAATTTAATAGATGATTTTATTATTACTCTTTGAATGTAATTAACCAGGGGCGCACTTTAAACAGCTCTGTTCTGGCTATTGAAGTGGGTTTTATGGTTTACACTGGTGGCGGTGGCGGGGGTGGGGGGCTCTGTCAGACTCTGGGCCTCTCCCTCGGTGTACATTATTATGGTCTCTTTAGAGACCAGCAAGCAATTTTGCTGTCACTGGTCTTGTTCAAATAGAGCATGTTTATATATGCAATACTCTTGGGAAAGGGTGTCAAAAAAAAGATCACCAGATAGCAGCTGACATAGTTCCTACACACACTGCAGAAAAAGCACCTCAAACAGCAAATGAACACATATATTTCATTTTTTATGTGGCTGATAAAATGTTATATTATTGAGTCAACAGGACACATTTGTCCCACCTAGGATACTTTAGGAGGGAGCGCTCACTTTCAATACAAACGAAGGCCCGTGTTCAATAGAAAATGCTCTGCAGAAACCAGCCGGTGAGGACTTGAGAAAAAGTGGTCTGTAAACACCAAATGACAGTTCTTCTAGGGGCCGTCGGCATATCCCTGATCAGTTCTCGGATACTTTAAGGTCCACAAGGGCTATGGAGAAAACCAGCCCATGTGGTATTTTAAACGCCTGTATTGTTTTATTTAAATATTTGGTTCCCATCTAATCTCTTCTGTCAGATCACAGCCTCCATCCAGTCATCTGTTCAGCAAATAAGTATCTAGCAACAATAATTATGTACCAGGCTCTGCTCTGGGCTTACGCAGAAGGGTATAAAATACACTTAAGTGCTCGGCCCCGGGAGAACGATCTTGCGAGAGCAGGAGAGACACAGGAGGGTCTAACCACAGACAGCATGTTCCCTCTACCTATGCTGAAAGAGCTTGGGTTTTAGGCTTACTGGGTGCTGGGTCTACCTGTCTGTGCCCAACACTGCCACCCAGCAGCCCGATGGTACCTGGCACACAGTATAACTTATTGGCTGAATGAATTAGGGGTGGAGCTAACTCTTTAAAATGAGTGCAATGGCTGTTCTGTCCTGTTCTATGTCAACTCGATGAAAGCTGGAGTCATCTGAGAGGGGAGGGTGTCTCAGTGGGCTGAACCTCTCATGTCAGTTACTAAGAAAATGTCCCAAAAGTCAAAGGTTCTGTAAGAGACGAGGCTGAACAGGCCCTAGGAGCAGGCAAAAGGAACACCTCCCATGGCCTCTGCATCAGCTCCTGCCTCAGATTCCTCACTGTTTTAGTCAGGGTCTGTATCCCTGCACAAAACATCAGGACCAAGAGGCAAGTTGGGGAGGAAAGGGTTTATTCAGCTTACACTTCCACATTGCTGTTCATCACCAAACGAAGTCAGGTCAGGAACTCACACAGGGCAGGAATCTTGAGGCAGGAGCTGATGCAGAGGCCATGGGGGAATGTTACTTACTGGCTTGCTTCCCCTGTCTTGCTCAGTTTGCTTTCTTATAGAACCCAGGACTACTAGCCCAGGGATGGCACCATCCACAATGGGCTGGGCCCTCCCACTTGATCACTAATTGAGAAAATGCCTTAATTGAGAAATGCACTAATTGAGAAAATGGGTCTCATGGAGGCATTTCCTCAAGGGAGGCTCCTTTCTCTGTGATAACTCCAGCCTGTGTCAAGCTGACACACAAAACCAGCCAGTACTTACCCACTTGACTTCCTATCTTGACTTCCCTCAGTGGACTGTGGTTCAGGTTATGTAAGCCAAATAAACCCTTCCTTCCTCAAGCTGCTTTTTGTCAAGGTGTTGCCTCACAGCAACGGTGACCCTAACCAAGAAGGTGGCTAAATCACACTGTGTTGCCACTCATGAGAGCAAAACGTGAGAGCAGTTTGAAGACAACAGATTACATTTTGAATCGCGAGAGAGGGGTTCTAAGAAATGACCACTGATGGAGGAAAAGCTTCAGAAATGACTGAACTTGGGAGCTGGAACATTGGTTCAGCGTCAGGGGTGGTACAGGAAGAAAAACAAATGGTTAGTGGTAGGTTGCATCCTAGGCAACTGGCTCTATAAAGACAGAATACAAATTCTGTCGCTACTTTGTACAGGAATTTGCTGCATCAAGAATGGGCGAGCTTGGTCAACAAACAAGTGTCTCTTTGCTGGTCTTAAAACATTAAAGTATTTTTTTTCTTTTTTTGTGTATATGTGAATATCTGATATATATATATATGTATATATATATACATATATATATATATATATATATATATATATATATATATATATATATATATATATATATGCGAGCTAGGTCTGAGCTTGGTGCCTGCACAGGGGATTGTGAGATGCCACAGGGAGCTGGGAATTGACCCTGGTCCTCAGGCAGATCAGCAGCCTAACTGCTGAGTCATCACCCCAGCTCTGCGTGCCCCCCCCCTTATGACTGTGATCAATTCTCTTCATCATAGCACTTTACATGGAACTCTTTAAAGTGTTGGTTGAACTTGGATCGCACCTTAGGTTTGTAAACAAATGTTTGTGTACTTTTTTAAATAGCTAATTGTAAATTAGAAAATGTTAGGAACAATGAAATTGAGTGTTGAGTCTTCTCATCTCCAAGATGTGCGTAGCAGTGTCTTTGTGGGAGGGTGAGGATAAACTGTAAGAGGCCACGGATAGAATTCTTAATGCAACACTCAGCTTAAGCTAAGAGGCTGATCATTTAGCTGAACACATGCGAGGGGAGTCATACTGATGACTTTTCAATTGGGTAAGAGCTCCCAAAGGCTGACCTGTCCTGACTTTATTAACAGACTGTCCTGGAGGTCAACCCAGGGTCTCATATGTGGCAGGCAAGGTCTCATCCGTGAGTGATACCCTCAAGTGTTCACGTCTGAGTTGACTTCACAAGGAACATCTAATGCTGACCACTCTTGAATGTAACCAGCCCCGTCACCCAGTACTCACTCCTAAAGCACACACAGTGCTCACCTATACTCCAGATCCTTTGCACAGCACAGCTGGTTCTACCGGTTCCCATAATCCTCCCCTCCCCCTCTCTCCCCCTTCTCTCCTTCTCTCCTTCCTTCCCTCCCTCCCTTCTCACTGTGCGTGTGTGCTCACATGAGTAAGTGCCTGTGTGCGTGCGTGTGTGTGTGTGTGTGTGTGTGCTTGTGTGTGTGTGTGTGTGCTTGTGTATAGAGGGGGAGCTCAGTGTCCATGTTTTTCTCAATTGCTGTTTACCCCACTTCTTTGTATCAAGGTCTCTGACTGAAGCTGGAACTTATCTAATTCAGCTGTTCTGTCTGGCCAGCAAGCCCAGGGAACAGCCTGCCTCTGCCTCCCTAGCACCGGAATTTACAGGCACAGGAATCTGCCTGGCCATTTATGTGGGTGCTGGGGATCTGAACTCAAGTTCCCACGTTTGTGTGGGAAGCGCTTTTTCTGCTAATCCCTATCTCCCTAGCCCTGGAGTCTGTTTACCAGGCAAATGGCAAAGATGGCCTCTCCTTCAGTTGCTTTGAAACACAAAGTCTAACAATCAGCTCCGGCCAATTCCAGGTTCCCCTGCTTTCAAGAGTATCACTTCCGAGCAGGCGCAGGCTGGCGGTGCGCGTCCCTGTTCATCCTGCCCATCTTGGATTCCAGGATGGCCAATGGGGAGAGGAGCCTTCAAAACCATCGCTGTGAAACAACCAGGCAGACCAGGTGCCACGGCATCAGCAAGGTTCCTAAGGGTTTCTAGACGCTCCAGCCTTCTCCTGCCCGATCCTGACAGCAAGGTGCAGCTGGTAGAGATGAAAGGAGTCTGGTTCCATGACTTTTTCCTTCAGCAAAACAGAGAATGACGACCCGTCCTGTCATTTCATATCACCCACGACTCTCTGTCCCTCTTACGTGAAGTCGAAGAGAAATCCTCCTTTCTGTTTATTATGCCTTTTCTCCCCACCGAAGTATGTTACCTCCCCTCAATGAATTGTATAAAGAAAATCATGGTGTAAGGGGCTGGGGGAAAAATCCCATACCAAGCAAACTGCTGATTTGCCCGCATTATTTGGCGAGAGGATTTTTTTTTTCTCCCTGAATCAGACGCTGATCATAATGGTCAAAACAATCCTTAGTACTTGCTCATTATCATTCAATATGTTCCACAGAATTATTAAATGCAGAGTAACACTGCGCACCTGGTTGAGATGACGGCGAGAGATTTGGCTTCCTGTCACTTCGTTAAGGATGAATTCCACCCAAGGGTGTACTATGAACTTGGCAAATAGCGTTATAATAGTAAGACAGTATTGCCTATTGGGCGCCAGGAGTTGATGATTAAATTTAAGTGTGTACTGTCCACATAAAACAAATAATGCTCTTTTTTTAACTTTTACTGTGAACATTCATCACCAGTGCTGAAGATGCACAGTTGTTAATTATTGTGTTTTTAACTTGTAATATACTGTAAATTTTGTATAATACTACCGTGACCTTATACAGAATAGAAAAGATGACAGGAAGCTTGTAATTATTGTATGGGGGAAGAAATGCCTATAATTATCTACTATTTTTAGGACCAACGTGCATGGCCTCTTAATTTACATAAGCTTTAGACATTCACACATTTTTCTGTCTTTGCTTGCGGATGATAAATTTTGCTCAAATGAAATCAAGAAGATATACTGTTATGTGAGCGTTTGCCGGCTGGGGGCTGGATCACAGCGAGGAGGCCAGGCTTGTGCGCCAGCTAAAAAAAGGAACATTTATTTGGATGGGATTTGTTTAAGGCAAGATTCAAAACAAAATAAAAATTAAAAAAAAAAAAAACAACCAACTGCCCGTATTACTATAGCGGGGCCCGATAACGTGTGATTATTTTTCAGAGAACCGGTTAAATTATCTTGTGGAAAAGCATTAACCTAACAAAGAGAAAATCTCTAGGATATTTATCGCAGGGAGGGTGATTATGACAGCATGCTCTTATTAGAGATGAATATTTGGTGCTCATTAAGGTTACCCCCTCGAGTGCTCAAGAACGCTGCGCACACGCATGCTGCTGAGAGTCTCTTCCCTTGTCCTGTGAGCATTTCCTGTTAGGAAGGGGTGTCATCCCCAAACAAGGGGACTCCCCTGATGACCCAGCCCCGGCAGGGCCTGTATCTGAGAAGCTGAACCAATGGTTGAGCTGGGGGGACCTGGGGGGAGGGGGTCTTCTAATCAAACGCTATAAAGATATCTTCACGGTAACTAGCAATGACAGTGGGAGTCTGCCAGCCCTCAACTCTGGCCTAACTGGGTGGAGAGGACACGAATGACTGGGGCCCTGACAGTCTACCTAGGGGGCCACTTCAGGAAATCCTATAGAACCAAACTGAAGTTCCCTCCTTGATCCTGGAATCTTTCACTGAAAGGATGCAGAATGAGTACTACAGAAGTAGCCTGTTTTCATACAGCAAATAAATGGCTTTAAATGGTTGTTATTGTTGTTGTTGTCAGTGTTGTTGTGGGTGTGTGTTTTAGAAAATGAGCCTAACTTTGTTATCCTCCTAGAAATTACAAATATGCTGTTGTAATTTATTTTTTTTTTTACAATTTATTTTATTTTTGACCTGGGTTGGGAATGTGTATGTACACGAATGCAGGGACCCGTGGAGGCTGGAGGGTTTGGAACCCCCGGAATGGGAGTTATTAGAGCATGTGAGCTGTCCAGCGTGGGTGCTAGGAGCTGAGCGAGGGTCCTCAGTAAGAGCAGCATGTGCTGCTGAGCCATCTCTCCAGCCCCTATGACTATAATTAAATGGTTTGTGTATGCTGGTTTAAAAAAAAAACAAAACATCAGCAAAGAAACAGTTTCTTCCAAGTCTTTTTTTTTTTTTTTTTTTTTTTTGGTTCTTTTTTTCGGAGCTGGGGACCGAACCCAGGGCCTTGCACTTCCTAGGAAAGCACTCTACCACTGAGCTAAATCCCCAGCCCCTTCTTCCAAGTCTTAATACAAACTATGGTTGATTGGAGTATTAACAGCCTTAAATAAGAACTTCTAAATGGCAGGTATCAGCGAGATGTTTAGACACAGATCATTCCCACGGCCTCTTGACGTTCCTTTCCTTTTGTCTGTTTGGATGAGGATTCAGCCATTAAGCTGGGCCATCTGTCTGTCTGTCTCTGCTGCCTTCCAGACTTTTCATTTGCCTGGTCATTGATTTGCTGAGGAGATCCACCCATTAGTCCGGGTACGAAATGAGTTCTTTCACTCTTGATTTTACTATCGTACTGTTATGGTTAGCTCTCACAGGCTAAATTTAGTATTCCACCGAGAATTTCAAAATGAGGACAATTCAGTGCCCTCATCCTCCAGCCTCAGTTAGGTTATATCAAGAGTCAGTCTCTCCAACTCTTTGGTAAGGCTTGATGAACTTGAGCAAAACTCCCCTTGCAAACTTCTGCTTCGTAGCTCCATGATTTGGATTTTCATAGACACAGGAGTCTGTGGGTTTTCAGTGACATGCTGGAGTGAGACATCAGCTTAGCATTCAGGCTAAGCACGCAGGAATCCTAACTCCCTACAAATTTCACATATCACCGACTGTAGTTTGAAATGGACCCCAGTTATTCTTTTGGCATAGATAGAATAGAATAGAATTGCTTTTCTCCTAGCCTTGTGCCCCTTATATGACACAGACGTCTTGAGGAAAAGTTCTATGACTAGATTTTTCTTTTAAATTTAATAGCACGCACGCACACACACACGCGCGCGCGCACACACACACACACACACACACACACACACACACACACACACACGGGGCTCCCTACCCTCATAAATCATAGGCCAATTCGGTTGGCAAGGGCAGTGGGAGCAGAGACATTGACCAGGGTGTTCAGAAGCCCAGTGAGTACATGAATGACCACACTTGGACCAATTGTCAGTAGACAGATCAACTTTACTTAGGGTGATTGATGGCTTGAAAAGTTTTGGGGGACTGAGGGCAGGGGACATCCAGGATGGGCAAAGGCCATTGGCTGGGGGCTTAGGGTACCTGGCATACCTCATTGGTATGCGGAAGCATTTCAGGAATTTCAGGTGCTGACTGAATAGGTGTCGGGAGAAAGGAAATTGATCCTATAAAGTAATTGAGGCTATGTGACATTACTCAGGCAGAGGTGACTGTGGGGGCTTAGAATTCCCCAGACAAGGTCAGAAGAGAAACTCTGGTAACAAAGGGAGCCTCCATTACACGGTGAGCTCCAGAAGGCTGTCCAGTCAATGACAGACTTTGACCTTAATTAGCAGTTTTCCCACACATACATGCGTGTCCATGTGCATTTGTATGTGTGTATGTGTGTTAGGGGCTGGGAGGTCAGATGAGTGTAAATAAATAAATGGGGGAGCTCAGAGGAACTAGTCCTTCAGGAGAAGTAACAGAATAAAAGTTGACCCAGTTGCCCCTAGGAACTAAGCATACCAGCTTGGGGTCAACTGGGAAGAAGTCTTAGCTCCGAAGTCCACAATACAAGTCCAGCCCCTCCTAGAATGCACAATAAACTCGTTTGTCAGTGTTTGGCAGCAGTGGGGACTTTTGATGCCACAGAGCTTGAAATGTGCTTGTTTTCTCACCAAAGCTGAGACCCATTTGCACAACAAGCAAAAAAGACAAGGTAAACAACTTCTTTTGGCAACTTCCCAAGGTCGTTTTTTTCTCTGGATGGCTTCCCAAGAACTCTGTGACACCACCTCACCCAGGAGTGAACTCAAACACTGGGGATTCTTTCAATACTCAAAAAGGGTCACTTCTTTGAAATGTGGTGACTCCCCCCAGAACAACTTTCTCATTTAAATTACAAGGATATCAGAGGAGCCCAGGCCAGGAGGTGAAGCAGAGCAAACTCACATTCTTTCACTACAAAAGCAAACGTGTGTTTTTTGATGAGCCTGCACACTGTCTTTGCAAGCACAGAACTCTGTTCTCTTTCCCCTGCCTACAAGGGACTGTCATAAGTAGGCACAAACAAATGCCTTCATTAGTCATCCTGGTCTCTCCGCACTAAATCTTTGTACGTGGGGAATTTGCTGTTTTGTTTGGTTGGCAATTGTTTGCGCTAATGGATCACGAGAATCTTCTCTGCTTTGCATCTTGTGATTGTTTTAGTGCAGCGAGCACCCATTACAGTCACAGTTGCTACAAAAACTAGAGACAGCAGAGGGGAGCGGTCTTCCATCATTCTGACCTTTGGTACATTGTAGCCCGTGTTCTATTGTGAGTAAGAAAGTTACTTCTTCTCTGTGGTTACGGCAAAGTGTGCCGCTGTGTTCATTCCTAGATGATATATGCCTCCCTCAGAAATCAGGGTAGTAGTCCCCTCTCTGTTTCCATTAGAGTGATCATGCCCATACAGAAGAAACGGCAAGCAACAGCAGGTTTTCCAAATGAAGATGCATGATAAGTAAATAGCTTTCTTGTGCTGCACCGGGAGAAGTCATTGAACACACCATCTCCTCATCCCTCACATGAAAAAGGCTCGAAATCCTGAAGTAACAGACATCAAGTTATCTGTCTCTGAGCCACCGATCCTCCTGATTCTCTGTCAGTTTGGCCACCCCTGCCTTGGCCATCTGTTACCGGACAGTGACCCTTCCACTTACCAGCATAAGTTCAAAACAGGCCAAGAGTGCCAAGCTACTCAGTTCGACCTTTTTCTCCTGCACAGTGCCTGTAGCTTTTCATTCCCTACATGGGCTGGGCCCTATGCCAGTGTCTTACAGGCCATTCTATTTGATCAAACAACCATGCAATGAGGTGTGTAGTTTCAAGTGGCCACTTCTCGGTACCTTGCCAACAGCCGCATACTAGAAGGCCTGGGACCACAGTATGGAAGTCCAGTTGCTCTTATGGTTCCAATTCTTTGCCCTTTGTTTTAGGTAGGGTTACTACTGAGATGTAACACGATGAGCAAAAGCAACTTGGAAAGGAAAGGGTCTATTTGGCTTACACTTCCACGTCTTTGTCCACGGTTGAAGGAAGTCAGGACAGGAACTCACACACGGCAGGAACCTGGAGGCAGGAGCTGATGTAGGGGCCATGGAGGAGTGCTGCTTACTGGCTTGCTCCCCAAGGCTTGCTTTAGCTTGTTTACTTATAGAACCCAGCACCATCAGCCTAGGGATGGAAACACCCATAATGGGCTGGGCTACCATCAATCTCTAATTAAGAAAACAGCCCTACAGGCCAGCCTGATTGCATTGAGGCATCTTCTCAACCGAGGCTCCCTCCTGTCCAGCGACTCCACCTTGTGTCTGTTGACTCCCTTTCTGTGCCCTTGACGTTTGTTGTGTGACTTTAGTCTCTTTACCAGGAGGAGGAGTCCACTTCTCGTCCTTTGAGTCTGAACTCAGCCATGTGCTTTGATTTCTACAATGACATTATAGCAGAAGCTGCACAAACAGAACCTTAAGGGGTTGCCTACATGTTTTTGTTTTCCCTCACATGTCCAGAAGGGGTGTCGGAGGCTAAAAGGAGGGCCCTTGGTCAGATCGGAGTCACTTCCTTTGTTTCATGCCTGGTCACCTACGATGACCAACCAGTCCCTACACTTGTGAGAACATCCCACAACTGCCCACATATCTAGGCTCCAAATCCACTACCCAATGATTTCCCGTGAGGTCATCTTCCCGTTAACACCCAACCCACAATCCAGTTAATCAACTTGCTTATGTTAGAATTCTCCAGGGAGAAGTAATCAATAGGGTAGTTATAGATTGCTCTAATTTGCTTTGTCGTTGTTGTTGTTATTGCTGTGATAAAATATCATGACCATAAGCAGCTAGGAAGGAATCACTTAATTATAGCTTACGAGTTGTAGTCAGTGATCGAGGGAAAGCGGGGGACCTGGGGCAGAAAGTAAAGCGGAAACCATGGAGGTATACTGCTTTCTGGCTTGCTGTTCATGGCTTATTCAGTTTGATGTATATGTATATGTGTATGTGTATGTATATGATGTCTATTTCTATGTCTATATATAGGATGTATATGCGTATATGTATATGTATATGGTCCACAGTCAGTTGGACACTCTCACATCAACCATTGATCAAGAAAATAACCCATACACTAACCTGCAGGCCAGTGTGATGAAGGCCATCTTCTCAGTTGAGGCTCCTTCTTTCCAAACGACACTAGCTTATATCACGCTGACAAAAACACTAACCAGCACCAACAAATGAGAGACAGTTTATTACAGGGTGGCTCACACGATTAGAGAGACCAAGAAGGTCTGTGCTAGGCCATCTATAAGCTGCAGAGCCTGGGATCGGGCGTGGTTCCACTCAGATACAAAAGACTCCAGACAAAAGAACCCCACGGTACAATTCTTGGCATAAAATCAAAGGCCTAGGTTCCATGGAGGAGTTAATTCTGTTGCTGTGATAGAGCACTATGTCCCTCAGAGGACAGCCATGCTAGGCTCCTGTCAGCAAGCATAACAGAGCATCATCAGTAGTGTCAGGGATTGGTGCCTGCCCATGGAATGGGTCAGTTATAGGTTGGCCATTCCCTCTACCCCCTTCCCCATCCCTGCATTTCTTGTAGACAGGATAAATTTTGGATCGAAAGTTTTGCGAGTGCCTCAGACAGATGCAGACGCCCACGGCCAACAGTGGATGGAATTGGGAACTCTCGTGGAAGAACAGGAGGAAGGATTACAACCTCTCAGAGGATAGGAACTCCACAGGAAGACCAACAGAGTCGACTAACCTGGACTCTTGGGGCTCTCCTGTCTGAAACACCAACCAAAGAACATACACAGGCTGGACCTGGGCCTCCCCACACATATGTAGCAGATGTGCAGCTTGGCCTTCGTGTGGGTCCTGAACAACTGGAGCGGGGGCTGTCCCCAAAGCTGTTGCCTGTACATTGGATGTGCTCTTCTAGCTGGGCTGCCTTGTCTAGCCTCAGTGAGAGAGGATGCACCTAGCCTCACAGAGACTTGATGGGCCAGGGTGGGGGGAGAAGGGGAAGGGTATGGGGAGAAGGATTGTGGGAGGGGTCATGGGGTGGGGGAGGTAGGTGACAGCAAGTGGGCTGTAAAGTGAATGAGTAAAATAATTTTTTTTAAATTAAAAAAACAAAACAAAAAAACCAACGCTATGCCTGAGGCACTCACAGAAGGAAGGGTTTGTTTGGTTTGTGTTTCCAGACAGTAAGAGTCTATCATGGCGGGGAAGCATGGTAGCAAGCAGCAGCCATGGCTGCTCAAACAGAAGCCAAGAGTTCAAACTTGAATGGCAAGCAGGAGACAGGGAAGAATGAACTGGGAATGGAGTGTGGTTTTTAAACCTCAAAGCCCACCCTCAGCGACACACTTCCTCCAGCAAGGCCACACATCTGAAACCTCCCTAAATGGTGCCACCAACCGGCAAACATGTGTCCAAACATCTGGGCCTTTGGGGACCTTCTCACTCGAACAGCACAGCGCCCACCCTTCAGGTCAGTCAGGTTGACACCTGAGTTACCTGTACCTCATCTTCTCTGCCTAAAAAAGGGGTATTATGGTTACATATCTGACAAGCGAATAGTTTACAAGTGTCCAGTCCATCTTAACAAAACGCTGAATGAGCTCAGAAAAAAATCCAGCAACTCTCCTCAGACCACCCAGAGAAGTGCATTCACAGGTCACAAACATGGCTCTCAAACATAGAGAACCAGCAGGCACATCTGGAAAGTCACTGCCTACCAAAGCAAAAGGCTCCACAGAAGTCAATGACGGAACCCACAAGTAAGGTGCTGTGACTGACACACATACGCTCAGCAGAGATAAGTCTCGGTGATCTAAAACTCTAGCAGACACCCTCCCTGCCCTCCGTGAGTTCTTCCTCACGGAGAGTGAAGTCTGGGCGTCCCTTCATGCTGCTCCCTCCCGGAAGAGCTAAACTAGCCATTCTAAAAAAACACTTGTTCTTAACGAGACCCATCTTCTGAAAAAATCTATTTTCCCCATTAAACAAGTGAACCTACTGGAATCCTGACTGCACAGTAAGTGGAACACAGTCGGAGAGGAGCCTGGCGTGGAGGTTTTTCTCTGCGTGTCGTGGGAGGAGACAAAAGTGCAAATCACTACAAAATCAGACAGGGAACAAATGTAATTCTATCCCTCTAGATACCATGCCCCAACATCACGCAGGGAGGAAAGCTGGGGGATCCCTTGCGAAGACCATAGATTTATGAAGGATGAGACCCAATCAGAAGGCAGAGAACAGTGTGCCTTCATTCCTCTGCCCAATTCCTACCACAACACAAAGGATCCAGTCAGCTCTAATTCTTCTCACCCACTAGATCATGTCTGGATTCTGACAAAAGGTATTACCAAGATATGCTAAAAAGAGGAAACGCAAACAGCCAGCAACAAAACCCAGCACATAATCTGAGGAGACAACAACCAGATTCAGGTGAGGCAGGATTGTCATAGGTATTAGAATTTAAATACACTATGATATCTCAGCTGAGAGGCCAACGGGGAGACTTAGACAGCACCCAGGACCAGACAGATACGCATAACATGGGCAATCTAAGAAGGATAAAAATGCTGGAGAGTAAATACCTCATGATAGGAATTAAGAACACCGGGCTAGAGCACTATGGCTCAGCAGTTAAAGGCTGGGCTCACAACCAAAAATATCAGAATGACTTTGATGGTGTTTTTAGTAAACCAGACCGGGCGTGTTGATTCCTTTATCCTTTTCCAGGGAATATTGATCCGATGTTGGATATATAAGGAATATGAAGTAGGGATACAAATAGAACATTTACTGATAATAAATCACAAGTTTATTTTAAGACAATCTGGGTATATAACTTTACGGTTTTTAAAGACTAAGGCAAATTTACATAATAATGAGGTAGAGCGCTGTGTGGCTAACACAATCCATGGTATGCTAATTAGGTGATGGAAACGACAGGAAGAGACAGTAAAGTTGTTGTTTTCTGTTATTGAGCTATTACGTGTCTGTAAGAACAGAAAACTTTATTTGTACAGAAAAGACTCTGGAGCCCAGGACAACTCAGATATAAGCAGAGGTGTTTCAGGCAGTGTTTGCCGCCACTGTGTGGCGTGGTGCCGTGTATTACAAGAACACACGTGTTGTGCATGGAATCAGAGCTGCAGCCCAACTCGAAATGCAACATGGGTGAGCATGGCCAGAAGCACCCCAGATTCATTACACGTTTTATTTATTTTTTTAAAGATTTATTTATTTTATGTGAGTAAGCTGTCTTCAGACACACCAGAAGAGGGCGCCAGATCCCATTACAAATGGTTGTGAGCCACCATGTGGTTGCTGGGATTTGAACTCAGGACCTCCGGAAGAGCAGTCAGTGCTCTTTACCGCTGAGCCATCTCCCCAGCCCACACGTTTGATTTTAAATAAATTCACTTCTGGTCATCGAAAGCTCGGAAGCTGTTTATCATTGTCAAAATTTTCAAGCCCTGTATTTGGTTGTGCAGCCCAGGATTGGGGCACGAGCAACGGTTAAAGATCAGTGGGGCAGGGCAAGGAATAAGGAAATAATCTTGGAGCTGATTAAATTTGCAGGACATAATGTTAATGGAACAAAACCAGTCACTTGTCTGTCAGGAACAGGGCTGATTTTTGAAATTAGAAGCCCATTGCCTTTTAGGTCCTCTGAAAATGAGATGCTGAGTTGTAAATAAGTTCCACATGAGGAAAATGGCAAAGTCAGAAGAAAGAAGCCAAGAAGGACTAATGGAACGCGTGGAGATTTTCGTCTCGTGAGTAGGAAAAATAACGTTAAAATGTCATTTCTTTCCGATGTTGTTGATTTGGTCAAAACTGTAGCAACTTATTTTGTGTGGTTGTGAACAAATTCTATGGTTTTGTGGAAGATAAGGGATCCAGAAGGTGCAGGACAAGATTGAGAAGAACCAGAAGGCTGAGTGTACAGGAATCTACCACTTGCTCCAAAGCTACAAGGTGGTGTTACCAAAAGACAAGATAAAGGGAAGAAGGAGCCGGATAGAGCCTGGGCATGGGGCTGTGGGGACGCACATCGTCAGACAAAGGCAACAGAGCCAAGGAAAGACGGCCGATGGCAAACAACTGGAAATCAATACTTCAAGTGTGAAAAAGAATCTAGACATAAATGTTGGGCCTGTGCCAACAATTAACTTAGACTTAACTGTGAAACACAAACTCACCAGGTAAGGTGTAATCCCAGAACTTGAGAGTCTGAGGCCAGCCTAGGCTACATAGTAACTGCAGAGCCAGTCTGTCTCAGAAAGAATGGCTGGGAGTGTAACTCAAGGATAGGGTGGGTGCCTACTGCACGCAAGGCCCTGGGTTCGGTCCCCAATACTGGAAAGCAAAGCAAGGAAACACAAACGTTATTCAGTGTTGAAATGGAGATGAGCTATCAAAATGAAATGGTGGGGACGTACTGTGTGTGACTCAATTGAAAAAAGTCAGTGTGGCAAGTCTACACTGTGTGACTTCAGCCATGTGACTTCAACCATGTGACACTCTGGAAGAGGCAGAGCTGTGGCCTGATGCCAGGATTAGAGGTTGGCAGAATGACTGACGAAGCAGGAGGGGGCTTAGGGCTGAGAAAATCTTTTATCTGGTACCATAATGGCTCCTCCACGTTACTATGCATCTGTGAAAACTCCGGGATATCTGAATCCAAGAGTGAAGGTGGTCCTTAAGGTGGTAATAATGTATCATTGCGGGGGCTGGAGAGATGACTCAGTGGTTAAGAGCACTGACTGCTCTCCCAGAGGTCCTGAGTTCAAATCCCAGCAACCACATGGTGGCTCACTACCTCTCTGCCCTCTTCTGGTGTGTCTGAAGACAGCTACAGTGTACTACAGGAACTCTGGAAGAGCAGTCAGTGCTCTTAACCACTGAGTCATCTCTCCAGCTCATAAATAAATCTTTAAAAAAAATGTATCATTGAGGGTTCAATTGTAATAAACCTTCCCCCTGCGTGGGAGACGTTTGTGCGTGAGAGAATTCTCTGTGCTTTCTAGTTAACTTTCCTGTGACCTTAGGATGACTCTAAAAACTAGTCTATTTTAAAAGGAGAAAATGAAACTAAATTTCTAACAACAAAAGTGAAGTAGACTCATATCTCTTCAAGAGAGAAAGCTTCCTGAAGCCTTTCCCCCTCACTGGCATAGCCCTGCCCTAGTCAGCAGCCTGCATGGACAGGCCCTGCATGTATTCCCACTTTGTCCTGTGTCTTCCTGGCTTCCATATCCATTCTTTGTTCATCCACATCCTACATAATTCAACAGCTGAAATTGTTTCCTGCCTGAAGTGGCGGCACACACCTTTAATCTCAGCACTCTCCAAGTACAGACAGGCCGATCTCTGAGTTCTGAGGCCACCCTGGTCTACACAGCAAGTTCCGGGACGCCCTGGAACCCAGAGAAACCCTATGTGAAAAGCCCCAGAAATAAAATAAGTTTTTTACTTGAATACATTACAGCACACACGTGGGCATGCACATGTTACGGCACACAGGTGGATGTCAGAGGACAAGTTTAGGGAGTCAGTTTTCTACCAGATGGGTTCTAGGTCATCAGGCTTGGTGGTAAGTCCCTTTGCCTCTGAGCCTTCTTGTCAGCCGTGTTTTAACAATCCTGGCTCTGCCTCCTCTGGAAGACCTTTCTCTCTGTGTCTCTGGCCTCTGAGCAACTCTGCAGCTGTGGCGACCGCATGGCAGTTAATCCAGACTTGCCTCAGCATCCGCTAGAAGGCATGGCTCTGCTGGCCCAGGCGGGCTGTTGAATGTGCAGATCCTTTCGGAACAACCAGCTCGTCTCGTGATCTGCACGGCGTTCCTCAGATTTTACCAGTGTTTAACTAACTGGACATCCACCTACGCTGAAACTTCAGAGCAGTGAGTGACCACCGGGTTTCCCCGTGGAAATATCCGTCGTGACTCCCTCAGTGTCTTTGGCCATTTGGTTCAATCTTGAAAGCGTCATTCAGAGCTACCTTCGTTTCCAGGGTGACGGACCCTGGGAGCTGCTGCTCCTGACTCCGTACTGCATACTGCGGAGGTGGTAACGTTGCTCTGACAAACCTTACGTGGCTTAGGACCAGAGCTCTCTCACCTCACTCTGCTCCCTGTGAGGCATCTGTAGAAGAGCCCATTTCCAATGCTAACGGTCTGAGGAGGCTTGCACCGAGCCAGTAAGAGCCCATGTGTTCCACTGCTTTTTCTCCCTGCCTCCAGTGCAGCAAATCTCAACCTTGGGCTGTAGAGACCGGGCGGGGCTTCAAATTTGGTAGTGGGAATGAGAAAAGTACAGGGAAATGGCAGACTCCATGTTCCCAGCCCCAATAGCACCCATACTGGTTCTAACTGGTTCTAAAGGTTAAACCTTTAAAATAAGGGAAGGTTTGTCCTTTTGACTGAACCCATTCTGCCAGGGAATCAAGACTCCTTTTCAAAGTGCTTTAATGATACCTGTATTTCAGGAGGCAAAGACTGCCTTGTTCAAAATTGTATGAGTCACGATCTCCATCTGGTCATTTTGTCTTTATAGTTCTGAGCACTCAAGTATAACATATTCACAAAGTCTGTCTGTCCATAACAGTAAACCATGGTTCCTTGTCAGGAGTCCAAATAATTCTAAGGGGTTTTGATAGCACGTGTGCCATGTGTATTTATGATGCACAACATTCTAATTGAATTATTCTAAAAACACAAATATTTTGCTGGGCTACAGAAACACACATTAAATATCTAAACCTACAAACTGCTGACAAACAGCACCTTTCCTAACAAAAGAGAGCAGTTTAATAACCGTGCTGGCACTATGTCTGTTAAGATCTTTAATTAGGGACAGGCTTTCCACAGCAGCCTCTGAAGGCAAAGGTGTAAATGGAGAAACTGTCCCAGCCTGCGTGCTCCACGGTGGCTGTGTTTCCAGGACAGATGGGCTGTCTGGTGAGGAAACTGTGAATGGACACAGGATAACACACTACTCTGTAATTCCAACATCGGCTCATTAGCAATCTGTCAGAGCTTTTAATACAGATCCTGGTGAAAATACAGACGCGGCAGGACTGTTTTGAAACCGTGTTCCTGTCGGAGTGGAAGGGCCGCTGGGATGGAAGGGTATAATGGCTATTAATAAAGAGATAATGCCTGTGAAGTACGGCTGCTGTGTGTTCTTCCGGGAAACGATAATTTCATGCATTCTTGGGCTATCGCAGGAAGCTGAGATGACAATGGTCTCATGACGGGAATCATTGAAAAAAACAAAAGCGGAACCAGCGTGGTAGACGCGTGAAGGACACCAAGCCGTTCTGGCCCTGGAAGAATGACTGACGGGCACTTTTCTTGACTCTGGAAAACACTGTTCAGAGAGTCGACTTTTCTCACGTCACAAACTAGTTTCCGAGTTACTATAAATTTACTCCTAGTGGCTTAAATCGTTACCGTTACAAGTATTTTAGGGTGTGCCGTCCAGGCTGAGTCTGAAGGACAGTTAAGGTTGAGTCTGAAGGAAAAGGATGGTAAATGTGTGTAGCAGCCTGTGATACGGAGAGAGCTCTGTGTGCTCAATTCCACGTAGTTTCCACAATGATTCACTGCGTGATTTGTCCCATTTCGTGGGCACACGAGTAACTGAATCCCAGAGAGGACACGTGGGATATGTCACAAGGACGATGTGATATGGCTGGTAAGTAGAGACTATAGCTGTCTGCCACATGCACGG
Organism: Rattus norvegicus; assembly: GCF_021556685.1. Classification (NCBI taxonomy): domain Eukaryota; kingdom Metazoa; phylum Chordata; class Mammalia; order Rodentia; family Muridae; genus Rattus; species Rattus norvegicus. The sequence continues at coordinate 3,141,599 of NC_141547.1, forward strand.
GGGAGCGCTTCAGATCCTTGCCCCCTCACTCCAGACAGCCTCGTGGGCTCCAGAGACTGCGCAGGGCTCAACACTGTGAAGCCGTCCAGATTGAAGGGCACGAACGGACACCACCTTACCTGAAGCACATGCTTTTAAATTTCTTTCGTGGGAGCAGCTTCTCTTCCCTGTCGGGGTGTGTCTGTACAGGATATGAAGAGTTAAAGTTAAGCTCATGGTCCATAACATTCCGGAAAATTTCAATGCACTGAAAACTGTTTGGAAATCAGAATGGTGGTTACCCTGGGGTAGAACGGCGACATGCTTGACGCAGATGCTGGTACACCAGTGTCCTCGCTTTGTGGAAAGGTGAAGAGTTTGTAACCCTGCACTTTGGACAGTTTTCCATACACACGTACAATACTTCAATGGTGTTTATCAAAAGAAAGGAACCGAGTTTTCCTCAGAAGAGCCCTACTCGTTCACTTTCATCTTTGGTTGCCTCTCGCAAAAACCGTTCTCCATGAAGCCTGTAGTTTTGCGGTGTGGCGATGGTCAGCAGGGCAGTTGTGCTTGGTTCGTTTGGTCAGGTTGGTATGGTGTCTGGATTGGTATGCGCACTTACGTAAGCATGCCCAGGTCTTAGATAAGGAGAGATACTCATTGTGCTATCGGCACTTGCTTCTTTGTCCTGTCCTGTCTGTCCATCCGTCCATCTGTCTGTCTGTCCCTCCCTCCCTCCCTTTCTTTCTGAGATAACCTCTTGTGTCTCTAACATCTCTGGGGATGATTTGAAGCTTCTGGTCCTCTTCCCTCCACCTGCTGGATGTTTGGTTTATCCCTGAGGCTCAAACCTAGTGCTTCCCGCACCACAGGCAAACACCCTACCCACCGAGCTGCGCTGCCAAGCTCACTCTCACCCCTCAAGCCCTGGAAAACCTGGAGCAGAAACAGAACACTCGTCAAGCAATCACGTTACTGAAGATCTTGGAAATATATTTTCCTCATCTGGTGTCCCACCAACCTCTATGTGAATGGCAGCCACAGGCACCTTTGTCCTCAGAGGAACTGACTCTTCAAAGCCACATAAAGACATGAGTTCACCCATTCTCTCCGTGTGTGTTCTCCAGGCCCCTTCTCCACCCTTCCTACGCTGAGGCTCTAATGACAGGGTCAAAGTACCCGTGTGGGGAGGAATTATTTCTCAGTGGACACCTCAGGGCTGATTCTGAAGGGTCCTAAAGAGACTTCCTTGTTTATCTGTTCACTTGGAAAACATGTCTGCCCTTAGGATACTCACCTACCTGCAGCATCCATTTTTCTGTTTTCAAACTAAAAACCTGTAAACACAGTAGAGTTTTGAACGTGCAGCTTAGCCCTTGTCCAAAAGGAATCATCAGACAAGTCTGCAAAATATGTTTCTCCCAAAGTGGCGAGTGTCAGCGAGGTCAGAATGCAGGTGCCTGGTCTTTTGCCTCTCCCACTAAGGCAGGGTGGGTAGATGTGAGGCTTGCATCCGTATGTTAAAAACACACTGAGATTCGAGGTCCATTGATACATATGCTGTTATATCATTTTAAAAAGAGAAACCCAGAGGGCCGGAGAAACCTACCTGTCCATCAGAAGGAGATGAATTAAAACAGCGTAACGTGGTAATAATCTGGAGCTTTAATGTATGCTGTAGAGCTTTTCTTCAACCTCTTGCGCCCCAGAGCCCTATTTCCTTCTCTGCCTCTTCCTCCTCCTCCTCACATTAAAGAATTGTTGGAGTGAGAATTCCAAGAAAAAAAATCAGGATTTTGTCTCTCAGACTTTGATCTGATTTGGTTCAGACATTGTCTGGATGTACGCCACTGATGTATGCCACTGACTATGAAGTGACCCTGGACCACGTTGCTCCTCACTGTGGAAATGGTACAAGCTCAGAACGACACTGAGTGCCTTCCTGAGATTCTCTTCTCCTAATAGTTTTCCAGGGTTGTGCTGAAAGGGTTCTGTCAATCAAGTCTGAAAAATCTGCTTAGCATCCTAACTGAGGTTAACCAAGTGCAGTTGCTCAGGGGCCAGCGTCCCTGCTTTTGACATCATCAACGAGCCGCTCGGCAAATGCGTCATTAGAAGGGATGCTCACCGGGGCTGGGGATTTAGCTCAGTGGTAGAGCGCTTATCTAGGAAGCGTTAAGGCCCTGGGTTTCGGTCCCCAGCTCCGAAAAAAAAGAACTAAAAAAAAAAAAAAAAAAAAAAAAAAGGGATGCTCACCGCTGATACATTTTTTTTGATACCAAAATAAAAAAAAAGAAAAAAACAAAAAACAGGCATCCAGAAAAAGTGTTTGCATTACACAAAGCAGCTAGACGACACATGTCACATCAAAAGGCAACAGGAAGCCAAGCAAGCTGAGGATATATATCTTCGCAAGGACCCTGCAGGGGGATTGCATGAAGGGCTTGTGCTGGTTTTAGGTGTAATGGAGTCAAGTTGGCTCACCTGTGCAGGGGGCTCAGCTAACACCCTCGTTAATTAGTGAGGAGAGGAGAATGGCGAAAGACTTGCTGTAAAAGGATAGCAATATGTCACAACACGGAAAGCTTGAGACGGTTAACCAGCATTGAGAAGAAGAGAAATCCTTAAATCAGGGAAGTCACTACCTGTCTTCACAGTCTTGTCTCCCTCTCTGAGTTTTGCTCACATTAGGACCTCTAAGCCAACCAACCAGTTGCAATCACAGTTTACTTTAGAATTAAATATTTATCCTTTGGTTTCATGGATGGAGGCAGATACGTTCAAACGCCTCACGTTAAAAAGGATACCAGAGGTCAACATACTGGAGGGAGCTAGATAAACTTCAAACGAATTCCGTTTTCTAGGAAGCTTCTGCTCCGAAAAAGGAAGAAAGGCAGAATAAACAAACTAGTGAGAAAGGACTGGGTACTCTCATCCAGCGAACTCTCAGCATGGTGAGATCTTACCGAGGTGGGAACAAAGCAGGAAACTGAGGCAGCAAGGCTATTAATTAGACTCTAGTGTAGTTTATTTGAAGTTTTCCATTCCGAAGAAAGTTGGGGAACTTCACAGAAAGTTGGGGAAGAAAAAGAAAACATGGGCCGGAGAACTATTGTCAAGAAAGTTTTAATGAGGCTCTCTGGGCATCATCTTCCTAGCAACCAAATAGCTGTGGTGGCTGTGATGTCACGTGGCATTATCAGGAAGGGATGACTGTGAGGTCACGTGGCACTAACAACAAAAATGCTGAGTCACGTGGCATGCTGTGTGGTCACGTGGCACTAACACGATGGGATGCTGTGGGGTGGTCACGTGGCAGGCTGAGGTCACAGGCATTAACTGGAAGGGAAGGCTGTGAGGTCACGTGGCATGCTATGTGGTCACGTGGCATTAACTCAAAGGGAATGTTTGAATGTTCTATTTCCTTAAGCATTGATTGCATAATTTTCTGATCAAATGAAAAGAACAAGCGTATGCAAATTTGTCATGTGATTGCTTGACTGCTTTGATCCACACTTCTTTCTGCTCTCTGGGTTACATACACTGGCGCCTGCTCCCTGTTGTTCAGCGAGGACTCTCTATGTTGCTTTTAGGATGGGTTAATGACATTTCCTGCACTATGACTCGGACTGAGCTCCCGGTGAACCACAACCCAACTGCACAAGCTCATAGAGCTGCTGGTGTTTGTTTTATGCATAAGTTTATAGGGAATGCTGGTAGAAGGAAGACAGACTAGCTCGCGGCAGTTCTAACCTGCTGAGTCTATTCACATTGTGCTGCTCCTTTGCTGCGAGCCTATAACATGACACCCTTGAGCACCACCCCCACTTCCCCCCCTGTACCCCCAGACAAGCTTGTGAGTCCTACACTTGGCATTTTTGTCTCCACAGCATTTCTAGGAAAGGGTGCTGTACTGGCTACCTTTCTGTTCATCAGGACCAAATTCCCAAGAAGCAGCAAAGTGACAGAAGAGAGGTTCACTCCGTCTCACAGTTTTAAGGGGTCCAAGTACATTGTGGAGTACGGAGTTGAGCAGAGGGAGGAGTATAAGGAGGCTGGCAACATAAGTCACCAGTCAGGAAACAGAGCTGGAACAGGAAGGGAGGCGGGGCTATAAAACCTCAAGGCCCACCCCCAAGTGACCCACTGCCCACCTTGAGGCAACGACCTAGGTGGTTCCTCAGCCTTCCGGTATAGCATCTTCAGTTGACTGCCAAGTTTTCGAACATGTGAGGGCACATTCTACATTCAGATCACACAGGTACACATCCTGTGCCCCAAATAAGCACCACCCTGGGTGATTCTTGGCTCCTCTGAAGAAGCTGCTGCCGTTGAAGAGGGAACTGCCTACTAAGTGAGGTGTTCCAGCTCCAGGATCAATGATCTAGACGTCTGTTTTGACTCTCATGCTTACTAACCACGGCCAGATACCTTCTCAGAACACCCCCCTCTCCACCATTGGTGCCACCACACAGGACTACTTTTTAAAGATTTTTAAATACTCCTTTTCACATTCACAGAGAGTAGATCTCATTGTAGTAGTGGCACCCTCACTTGGAAATTAACATTTGTGACTACTTTTCAGACATTGCCGACTGGGAGCCTCGAAGGGAAGGTTAGTGGCTCTGTGACACAGACAAGGAAAAGAGCTCAGAAAACTAGAGAGACGTGGGCCAGCGAATGGCTCGGTGGTTAGGAGCATTTATCATCCAGGCTAGTCCAGGATACGCTGGGTTTAGCCCAGGTTACACTGTGGAAGGAGAGAACCAGCTCCTCCAAGTTGCCATCTGACCTTTAAATACACATTGTGGCATGAGAATGCCCACAAACAGACACACACACACACACACACACACACACACACACACACACACACACACACACACACACAAAGACAGACAGACAGACATGTGGAGTAAGTTGCTCAATGCTACAACCCTCGACTGGGACCTAAAGCCTTGGGAGCATTGCTGCTGTGCTTTAAGTTTTTGCAATGATCCATGACCTGCCTTCCCTGCCAAACCCCCACCCCTGACTTCCCTGTGGCTGCATTGAATGATGAGGGCTTGAAGAAGGCTTCCTTGCTGAGCACTGAGGGGGATCTGATTATAGAAGATGTCACTTAAAGTAAGCCGTGTAAGATGGGTTTCTGACTTTCTAAAGGATTAAAGAGAAACCAACCAAGAAACAGAAACAGAAAACAAAATGCCAGACTTGGATCTTAAAGTCGACCTAGGGGGTTTGCACGTTAGGAGCTAAGACATTAAGTACGATGAAAGAGAACTCACGCCAGACCAGAGTGTACGTTGCCGCGTTGTGTACGTGGCCTAGAGAGGGCACAGTATATATGCTGGGGGACTCCCTACCATCACTTCCATGGATATTGGATAATCTTTTCACATCTACATCACAGAAACCCAAATCTGGCTTTTAAGCATCCCGATAAGGAGTTTTCCCATTCCTCCTCCAATCAATCAGCTCTGCTTGCCCCTTACCGTCATCTACAGTTCTTCATCACTGGGCATGCATCTCTGGGTTGTCCCTTACCTGTTGCCAGTGCTACACCTGGCCTTCCGCTACCGTCTGTGCCCACAGCTAGGCATCACCAGCAGAACTCTCAGAGATTACGTTGCTGCCAGCTGTCTGGATCCCCAGCGCCAGCTGTGCTTTGCTCCTCTCCCAGACCCTGCTGCAGTCACATTGTGAAGGGTTGAACCTCTCCCCATGGTGAGATGGCCCTGACCCTGTCTGTCACCCTGGGGTCTGAGAATCAACTTCAATTGGCTTCTTCCTCCTGTTTTACCTCCTTTCCCCAAGCCAGGCATACAGCAGGTGTGAGTAAACTCGAATCTCCTTATTCAGTCAGCCCCCAGTTATCCCTGCCTTCTATCCCTTTATAAAACTGTGCTTGCCTGTAAATAGATAAGTGCAGTCTGGCAAGGAGAAGAGCATTTTAATTGAACGTGATGCCCACTTCATAGAGCTATGAGAAAAGCACTAAGCATTTCCAAAGGGGAGCAGCCTACAAGGGGCAAGGGCAGACTTCATGGAGCAGGTAGTAAAGAACAGAGGGAAGAGAGCATGGCAGTGCACACTTACAATCCCAGAGCTGAGGAGGGAGGGAAAACGAAGATCTTGAACTGGAACTTGAGTTTCAGACCACCCTGGGTTAACTGATGAGACCTTCAGGCCACCCTGGGCTAACTGATGAGACCCTGTCTAAAGGATAAGACACAGCAAAAGGTAGCCTCTCAGACATGCAAACACACCGTAGGTGTTGGGAGAAGATGCACAGCTTAGGGGCACAGCTCAGCTGATGGAGTGTTTGCCTGCACAACACCTCAGTCTGCAACAGACCTGGCATACTGGTAGGACCTGTCGTCATAGCACTGGACAGGTGGAGAGGAGAGGACCAGACTCCTCAGCTACATAGTTTGAGGGCCCTCTGGGCTGTCGGACTCTGTTTCAGAGAAGGAACAATGAGGAGGTGGAGGGATGAGGAACAGAGCAGCGTGGTGCATTAGGGAACTCAGAGTAGATCTCCATTTTGGAGCGAATAATACATTGTAGCAAGATGAGCCTGGAGACTCCGTAGGGCAGGTCAACAAACATGGTAGGTTTGTCCTACTGGATGGAGAAAGCTCTTCACCTCTCCCAGAAAGCACCTCACCCTTTCGTGGGCGCAACAGTTGAGCATTTGATCCATGATTAGCCAGATTAGATTCTCCCTTCCCAACTTTTATTCTCAAAGTTAGCTAGGCTTATACGAAGAAGCCTGTGGGGACCACGCCCATTGATGAATGTGGTGAGAGAGGCAGGGGAGTAGGATTTGCAGGAAAATGGGGCCAAGTTTCAGAAGGAAGCCGAGAAGATGGTTCTGGAAGCAGTGGGGCATGAGCCAGAGAACCTGAGCTTTCGCCCCTGAGGATCACTAGCTCCCTGGTTGAACTTGTAAGGCCCCCTTACTTCTTTATGAGAACAGTTCTCTCCCTAAAGTGAGATAGAACACCTTCCTTCCTTCCTTCCTTCCTTCCTTCCTTCCTTCCTTCCTTCCTTCCTTCCTTCCTTCCTTCCTCTGCCTCTCTCTTTCTCTTTATTTCTCTCTTTCGTTCTCTCTTTTTTTCTTCCTTTTTCACAACCAGTGATCTTTAATGCAAAGCATTTATATTTCATCCTGGCAGAAATGAGTGAGGGGAACTGTACACAGCAGAGGGCTAACAGCTGGTTGTGTGTCTCAGAAAGATTTCTGGCTGCAGAAAAGGGCCATAGGGAACAAGTGAAAGGCCTCCGGTACTGGACTGAGCAACAGAGGGAGAAACAAGAACTCAGGCAGCAGCCAGGGTAGCCTGAGAGAAATCCAGCACGCGTAATTGACAGGGCAGCTCTTCAGGGCTCTGTTCCCAGAGCAAAGGGAGAGAAGAGTAATTTTCAGCGTCTAGCTGGATGAATCACGAGACTGCACTCAGAAACCAGAGAGACGGAGTCCTGTTTTGGAAAAAGACATTTTGCTTTGTTTTTTGACATGTGTTTGAGGAGCAGCCTATGGCAACATCTGGCAGGGTGGAGATTAGCTAGAATCCAGCAGTGTCCACCTGACTGATTTTAAATTCCGGGAGACGCTACGCACGAAGAGGGAGGCGAAGGGTGAGAGGAAAGAAACATCAGAACACCAGCGTTGCTAGTGAGGGTGAGTGGAGAGGCATCAGTCAGGCAGAGATGTGAGGAGGGGTGGACAGACCGGCAGGAGAGTCGGGGGCGTCAAGGGAGGGGTGTGGACACACCTGTCAGACTGCGCCGATGAACTCGGAGTGTCTTCAGTACGTGAGCTGTTGCTTTGGAAGAGGAGAATGTCATCGAAATGGAGGGGACGGATCAGATGAGGTCACTCTGGAGGAGGCGTGATTGGCTCCCTGGTAGGGAATAGGCAAAACCAGAGACAACTAGCTGGCCTCTCTGCCAGCTGGGATCTGAATAGAGGAAGACGCAGTGCAGGAGCCTGAGGTCCAGGGAGGTCCGGTCCATGGCTCACAGAGCCGTCTGGCTCTTTGTCAGCTCCCAATCCACACTCTGCAGTGTGACCTTGCCAAGATACAGTCTCTGCCCTGGGCCGGCTTTATGACTCACTTTTCTAAGTTGAATGAGGCAGAAGGTAGAAATTTCGTGGAGGCTCGAGTCCCAGAGTCCCACTGCTCACTATCTCTCATCCCCATCTTCCTCAACCTCCTCTCCCTCATCGTCTCCATCTTCATCCTCCCCCTCCCCACCTTCTTCCTCTCCCCCCAACCCTCTGCCTTCTCCTTTTCATTCCCTCTCTGCTTTTATCCCACCCCCATGAGAACGAGTCTGAGCTAACATAGTAAATAACCAGGCATCAGCGGCCCCGTCACACGTGTCACCATAACTTAACAGTCTGCTGATTCTCAGGCATGAGGGACCGTCCTTGGCTGTCATAGCGACCCCGGACTGTACCTGCGATGACTCTGGTTGACTGGTCGCTATAGATCTATATCATTCTATGCATTGTGTTTTGGAACTGTCAACAAATGGCTAACAGTGCTGTCCCAAGCCAACCCCACGGCACGAGGCATAAGACCGGGTAGCCCTTACATTTATTATTCTCAGGGACTTCCGAGCTAGAGCTGCCCAGTTGAATTCATTCACAGTTTGGGGGTGCACTGTCCAGCAGCAAACTGACTCAAGAGTGTGTTGGAAGGGTTTGCACTGGATTTCATCAGCCCGGGGAGACACGAGTGCGTCTGTGGAGGTGGAGAAAGATTGATGGCCAGGTTTAGGCAACAGCAGAGAAACTAGAGGAGCCTGCCGGATGGAATCGACCTGAGGAAAAGGCAGAGGCTTCCTTTGTTTGGAGACAAGAACACCAGACGGCAGCAAGAAGTAAGTAAGTACCACACCGAATTTGCTGTCACCGAGATTTCCACCTGAAATTGGGAACCGGGTACAGGTTTCCCTAGCTACGTGTCTGTCTCTGGACATGCTCAGACTTTAACGTCCAACCAAAAATTAGCACCCACACCCACGCCCACATTCACACAAACTAGAGGGGACCTGAGGCACAGCTCCCTTTTGTCTCCTCTGGCGCGTCAAACGCTGCACTGACAGCAAAGGAAAAATCTTCAGTTTGTATATAATGAGGTCTGAAATCTCCGTCTCCACACATTGATCACGGATCTGATTTCACTAGATAAACTGACAGCAGTCTCAGGTGCTTAAACCCAAATTCGAAAAACCTCAGCCTAACCACCCACGTCTGTGCGCTGCCTCCTTTGTCTCCCTGTCACTTCCGTGGTTCAGTCATTTTGTCTTTGGGTGTACAGCCATTTCCAGTTTTACCTGGATTCTTCAACAGCCGACCTGTTCGTCAACGGCGTTAACCCTCTGTGGTTAAAGCTGTCAGCTAGGAGAGAGACTTCTCTGGTTTGGAAGAGGAAAGACCACCTCTAGACTTGCTCACTCGAATCTCACCTCAGTGTCTCGTCTGAGTCACTCCTCCTGAATTACCACGTGCGGAGTACTGTCCTGAGCGTTTGGATCACACCAGTAACAAAGAAAATCAAAGAGCCTTGTGCCCCAGATGGATGGCCACTCTGTTAGAGTCAGACAATGGAAGACGATTGAGGTGATCAGGTCTCGTAGTCAACACCAACTGTCAACGTGACACGGTCTAGAATTTGTCGGCAATGGCGTCTTAACCGAGTACTTGTCTTTATCAGTTTGTCAATGAGGGGCTGTCTAGGTTGATAACTGTTATTGCAGGGCCCATCTCACTGTGGGCACTGTTCTCTGGGCAGGCAGGTGGTGAGAAGAAGCTAGCTGTGGGGGCATGAACGAGTCACAGGCAGCACTCCTCCGAAGCTCCTGCCTCCAGGTTCCTTGAGACCCAACTTCCTTCAACGATGGACTGACCTGGAAGACAAATAAGTCCTTCTCTACCTAAAGTTGCTAAAGGAGCCAGGGTGAGGGGTGGCTCAGAAACATGACTAACTCAAAGACTGATGCTTTGCCAGAAAACTACACCCCAGGGTGGCCATGACTCCCCCAAACTCTGCATCCCTCCCTGACAACTTTCGGGTACACATTCCAAAGGGCTCCATCAACTGTTTGCTGTTTCTTCAATCTCCCGGAGGGCTTGTAAATTCGGATGCATATGAGCTGTGTCTGCTTCTGCTTAGACAACTGGTGTCTACACTTGGTGAAGTGAAATGATGTTTGGACTAGAGAGTCAGAGGGACTTGGGTTTTCTATGTGATTGGCCATGTTCAAAAGTTCCCGAGCCTTAGCTTTTCTTGAGTACAGAATGGGACTGATAACCACACAGGGCAGTCTCTCTCTCCCTCTCTCTCCCCCTCCCTCCCCTCTCTCTTCCCTCCCTCCCTCTCCCTTCCCCCCTCTGTCTCCCAGTTTATTTATGAGTATGAGTGCCCCATTTGCATGTATGCCTGCATGAGAGAAGAGGGCATCAGATCCCATGGTAGATGGTTGTGAGCCACCATGTGGGTGCTGGGAATCGAACTCGGGCCTTCTGGAAGAGCAGCAGAGCTCTCAACCACTGAGTCCCTCTCCAACCCTAGGATAGTGATTCTCAGTCTTTTTAATGCTTCAGTCCCTCCTGCTGTGGTGAGCCATAAAATTATTTTTGTTGCTGCTTCATACCTGTAATTTTTCTACTGCTGGGGGTCGCAATATAAATATCTGCTTTTCCTATGATCTTAGAAAACCCCTGTGAAAGGGTTGCTCAACTCCCAAAGGGGTTGCGACCCACAGGTTGAGAACCACTGAGGAGGGCCTTTAAGAAGCCCAAATGCAACATTGTTGGAAATCGCTCGCAAGATACTTACTTGCCTTCTAGGAAAGAGAACAAGATTGGAACGATCATGTGACAAGGCAATGAGAACAATTCAGGAAAACTTGGTCATAGGCCTTCAGCTGCAGAATGCAAACGTTTCTCCTTTTAAACTTTTTTTTTTAAATATATGTGAGTACAACACTGTCTTCAGACACACCAGAAGAGGGCATCGGACCCCATTACAGATGGTTGTGAACCACCATGTGGTTGCTGGGAATTGAACTCAGGACCTCTGGAAGAGCAGTCAGTGCTCTTAACCCCTGAGCCATCTCTCCTTTTCAACTTGTTAAGAATCATGCATTTATTCTGTGTGCGTTGCATGTGTGTGTGGGAGGGGGCAGGGTACATGCACCGGCAACAGTGCACATGTGGAGGTCAGAGGACAATTTTTGGTTGTGTCTTTTCTCCTTCTGTCAAGGGGGCTCCAGGGATCAAAATCAGGTTAGCAGGCTCCATGACATGGGTTTTAACTTGCGGAGCCATCCCACCAGCCCAGAGTTTCTGTCTGCAACTCCAATACCAGTGGGAAGAGAGAAACAGAGAATGGCGGAAAGCCAGATTCTGGTTTGCACAAGAAAGTTCATTCTGAATAGTTTTTCGACAACATTGTTCTCCTTCTTCAAGCACTGGGACTATAGGCACCATGCCAACCCAGCCAGCAGCCTGGCACACAGTTTGATCTGATTCTGAGACCCAGTGACAGGCCATTTGCACCATATGCCATTGACACACTAGTGGAGGCAAGGATGCTGGTTACCCAGGGAACCCACACTGAAATGCCACTTACACTGGGCACGGCAACTCCAACGGCAGAAGGTCATCAAAGCAAACAGTGAGGGTGGCCAAAATGACTGAAGTGGAGAGGACAAAGGGGATGGGGCGGGGCCCAAAGCTTAACAGAATTTTTGAGGTGTGGTCAAACTGTGCTTCTAGAAGAGCTGCCGAGTCAGCAGATATGAAAGCTATGAACAGTCGGAATTGAGTGCTGCTATGAGTTCGTGTGTGTGTGTGTGTGTGTGTGTGTGTGTGTGTGTGTGTGTAAAGGCTAGAGTCAGTGTTGGGTATTTTCTTCATTTGCTTTCCACTGTATTTGTTGAGACAAGAACTCTCATTGAATTTTGAGCTCAGAATAATGATTTGGCTTGACCGGCTTCCAGCAAAGCCCAGGAGTTTCCTTGTCTTTGTCCCCAGTGCTAGGATTACAGGTGTTCACTGCTGTGCTGAGCTTTTGTTGAGTGTAGGGCTTGCACGCAATACTCATGCTTACCACAAGCCATCTCCTCGACCCCACTGTCTGCTCCCTTCGCCTGTGCTATTCCATGTGTCCACTGGGCCTATGACTCATGTCTACTGACACCAGTCCAGTGCATGCAAGTCACCTGTATCTTCACAATTCCACTGTTAAAAAAAAAAACAGCCCAAGAAAGGGGCTGCCAGGCAACTCCAGTAAACGCTCAGCACCAGACTTTTCAAAATACAGTTTGGTGGGAACGCTCTGGGCCTTTGGTTTCTTTCTTCCCTTTTCCCAGCCCTGCTTTGTGGTTACTCGGAGCAGTAATGAGCTTTTCCTCCCCAGCAGGAGAACAGGCTCACAGCCAGCACAAGAAAAGGGCTGAGCTCGTGCGGGCAGACAACTTTATCTCATGGGTGGATCGCACAGCTGTTTCTTTCCTTCTTCCGGGATGCAACTAAGCTAATGACTTTTAAAGTATGGGCAAGGCAGTGCTACGAATTCCAAGACACAGTGTCACCCAGCAGGAGGACGACTGCAGACATCATCAAAGGAGTTCCGAATGAAATACCCGCCCACTCCTGCCATCAGACCGAAGACTCTTGGGGGAGCAAAAGGATCTTTCTAACTTAGGACACCCTAATAAACAAACAGAATCACCACCTCCGTTATTTTCCTCCTAGCAATTGTGGCCTTTAAGCCTTTAGTTCTTTTTCCATAGGAAATTCTGGGGGGAAAAAAACTCATAAATATAAGACGAGGCCACCAGAGAGCATAATGATCTCCCAGAGTTCCCTTTGGTGAGGAGTTCTGACCATTGAGGACTGGCTCTGTGGCAACTAACAATTCATTCAACTTCCCTTCCTCTCATCTGATTTGTCCTCTGCAAGCTTGTCTAGCCGAGCTTCACCTGGATGGGTCACCGAGAGGATTAAAGCTCACACCTATTGTGAGACACGCACCTGCTGGTGTGTTCTGAAACCATGTGCCGTTTGTGGTCTTCAGCGTTGAGTCCTTATTTCCACTAATTCTTATACAAGTCCAAGGACATACTTAAATCAGGAAATTCTAAGGCTTTCTGAGCATTTGCACCACACTCACCAGGTCCTCACACTTTACAAAGAACTGTGAGAAGTGGAAGAGGTTTGACTTTGTTTGCTCCAGAACAACCCTGTGGCTGAGCTTCTGTTCTATGCACCCCAAAAGTCCATCTGAAACCAGGTCTAAACACTGTTTTTGCGGTGGTCTCGTGACTACTGCTCTCATTCTTGACCTCCTTAGCCACTTCCTGGAGTGACAGAGACCTCTACATAACATAAAATATACCCTTTCCTCAGAATCTGTGGATGACTCTCAATTGCTCATGAATGTGGCTCATGTCCCCACTCCAGGTGCATATCCTTTCTGGTTAGATCCTGTTACCTCCTGACTACCTCTCACTATCTCTGTGGTGATGCTCTTCTGGCCACAGGAAGCTCCTTCAATGTGGGATGATGTCATTATGCATCAAAGCCAGTCCAGGATAAGGCGAAGCCTATCATTGGATGAGAGGGAAAGGTAGGCGGGAAAAAAGTCTAGGAAGGAGGGAGGAAGAAAAGGGGGTGGAATCGAGATAGAGACGGGGAAGGATGATCCAGATCCGGGTGGTCTGAATTGCCAAGGTAGCTGGGATGGATTTCTGTAGGCAAACTCATCTTATCTAGGTGGACGGTTTATATCCTTATCAATTGGTTATAAGTTTATTGTGTGGATGTATTGTGGGTTGAGAATTTAAAATATAAATCTGATTGTTGGGTTACAGTTTGTTGAGTCTTGATTTTACTGGGTAGTTGGGAGTTTATACTTTAACTACCGGGGGCAGTTGCTGGGAGTGTGGGCAGAGTCCGTGGCAGAGAGCCTCGATACGCCAGCCACTGCTGGGCTTCTAGAACCATGATTTTGCCAGGTAGCGGGAACCAGAGAGTTCCTCTACTTTATAGAATCTGCCCTAGGTCCTCCCAGAAACCAAGGCCAACACGGCCCTAGTAAAGATTTCACAAGTAAGTGATCCAATGAAAGGGAGCAGGGCCAATTCTATCTGTTGCTATCTGGCCTCACTTATTACAGTATTATGTCTGTGCCTAGCCTCTCCCCCTGTCATGGAAAGAGTCCCACCGCCATCTGGAAGACAAGCCACCCTTGTTTGCCCGTGCTCTCATAAGTCACTGTGTGGGCTGCTCATGGGTATTAACCTGAGACTCATAGAGTCTTCATCCCCTGTGCCTGATCATGTTAAGGGCACTCACATGCTCTACCCCAAACTGTCTTACGGAGGAAACCTGGAGGGAAGGGCATTCATTGTCCAGATGCAGCTTGTCAGAAATGTCGGCATTTTGAACAGGCAACGAAATGTTCTAAGGGATGAAAGACGGCAGTAGAGCCCATCAGGTTCTTCCCTTATTAATCAATGGTTGTCCAAAGGTCTAACTTTCCTGAACATCCGGGTAGACATTGTTAAGCACATTCCTTTGAACACCTAGTCAGATTCTTGGGGAATCCCAGGCTCGAGGGCATCAAGTCAAGGGCAGACCTGATTTCTACCTCATAGAGCCTGGGTTTAACTGGCTACTGCTGTAACAGTTGGAATACAAAGTTACAACATGTGCTAGACAATATGAGATACATCGGCAGGTCCCTGATTAACCTTCAAAGCCTTTCGAGAGGCATGGCTGGAAGACGGGTTGAGTTAGCATCTCGGCTAATTAGACTAATTTTAAATTAAGTATTGCTACTTGTACAGTGCAAACCAAATAGACATTGGGTGTATGGATGAAAACACATGAACTAGAAACCTGCCCACACAAACTAGGAACTTACAAAGTTTTACAAGAACTCTTCCATCACCATTGGCAAAAAAAAAAAAAAAAGTGCTCCGGGATGGCTTTTGAGCAGACAAAAACTAACCAAACAGTAGTGGCCATATTGACATTATTAGAGAGAGCAGAGGCAAAGAAACAAACAAACGCCCCACACTTACTGATGGGCTCCTTCCTTTTAGAGTCCGGAGCACATATGGATAACTTGGGCCTTTTTGGTTTCTCCTGTGTATGGCAGGATTAGCCAGGCGAATGCAATCTGCCTCCACATTGCAGGGAGAATATTTCTATGTGGAAAGGGCTACAGCTGTCACAGATGACCTCCATGCAGCCAGAGAATTGAGTGGTTTCCAGCGGCCATGTTTTTTTGGGGGGGTGGAAGTGGGGGGGGTGTGGTACCTCTCTTCCCACCTGAGCTGGCTTTGTGTGAATCTGACAGTCATGGGGAAGATCCCAACACCTTCAGAAAGAGTTGAGAAGAGATCAGATCGGTTGAGTGTTGCTTTGACAAGTTGCCCAGAATACCAGGAAGAGGTCTCTTTTTGGTCTTCAAGGTGCACCCTGTCCAATGCTCCAGTTATTCCTGAGTCTGCCTTGGCAATTAACAGGAAGGCATGAGCAACCTTTGGCCATCATTAGCTTTTTAATCATCAACTGCCTTCCCTTCGGATCCTGACCCACTTCTCTTTTCTGTTATAAAACCCTTCCATTATCTTTTAAGTTCAAAGGGCTTTCTTGAAAATGCTTCCTTTTATTACAAAAGTCATACTTACTTATGAGGGGAAAAAATCAGAGAGCCGAGAACAGGACACAGTGCAAAGTTGATGTAAGTTTCTATCCTCCCTCCCTACCGAGAGACACTCGCCTTCTCTCCCTGAAGTCTACCACAAATGGAAGTAAATAATGTCTGCTTCTAGATGCCCTTCCCGTCAGAGGATCGTACCCCTCCACACAACTCACAGAGATGTGCTCTGCTGTGCAATTTATGCTTTGTAACTTGGTTTTTTGTTGTTGAAAGAGTATTTTTTTTCCTATGTCAAGATAGATTTTTTTTCTCATTCTTTTTAGCGAGTGGATAGCACGTTACTAAGTAGTTTTACCAGAAATTGTCCAACCCATCCGTTACTAAACACTAAGTTGTTTCCAAGGTTTTTTTTTTCCCTGTTACAAATATGCTTTCCTTGAGTCACCTGATGCGTTCACTTGACATTTTGACAGATATCGCTAAAATCTTAACCAGTGTGTACTTCATTTGGCGAAAAATGAGAGTACTTTTGTACCACTCTCTCCCAACGACCCCAAGTCTCCTGAGAAAGTGGTGGCGAAAGCATTACATCTGAGTGACGGCCATGACACCCGTTAACTATGTGGTCCTTCTGAGTTATGAGGTCCCTTGTTGCTTCAGTGTTCTTACCTACAAAATAGAAAAACAAAACAAAACAAAATTTTTCTGGGTAGTTTGCTGTAATAGTTCAGTAAATAGTTCAGGGGAAGAAGCTAGGGCACGTCCTATCTTTGCCAGGAGGTCCCTAAGTCACCATTGTGGTTTGCATCTGCCTCCCATAGCTGCCTGCCCTTCCCACAATGCTCCGGAGAGGTGTGTCGGCTCCAGGGATTCCGTGTCCCTTGGCTGCTGAGCTCAGCTAACTACCAGCTTCCATTTGTGTTTGTTTGCAGTGGGGCTTCCTCTGAGTTACCCAGAGAACATCAAACTCCAGCACTCACGGGATCCTCCTGCCTCAGCCACACACTCAATTAAGATCTCTTTTGGACAATCTTGTGCCAATTTATCAACTCTGAAAGGTTTTGAGCATTGAGTGAAGGGGGAGGTTTTGCAGGTGACTCTTCTCCAGGAAAGGATTTTGCAAGAGCTCTTTGGCCTGTAACTCTTGCCAGCAGCTCCTAGCATCTCGCGTCACGTGCAAAGACACGGAGAAAGGACTGTTCGTCTTCAGTCCATAGGAGCTCAAGTAACAGAAGGTTTCATTGTTTTACTAGGGGGAGAGCTTCACCACAGAACGCACATCCTCTGTACAGTCCTTTCTCCGAAGGAGAGGAGACTTGATGCCCTCTGCAGGAAGGCAACCTCAGCCCCCGCCCCTTCCAGAAGAACATCTTAGTTTTGGCACGAAGAGCCCGTATCAGATCATTTGAATTTATTTTCCACTTCAGTTTCCCCATCTGCTCCAGAGATCTGATCTAAATCCATTTTTATCAGAAGCCTTCCATGGGCCCCAAGTTACCTAGCAACTCCTTTGGCGAGTCTCCTTCAGTGAGTTGCTTCTGACATAAAGAACATTCACAAGTTTGGGAGAATGTGTTTTTAGCCTTCAAAGTTTACGAAGCAAGAATTGCATATTGAAGCTGCCATTTCTGCTCTGCGTGAACGCAGCGCCTGTTAAATTACATAGAGTCTTGGGGGCTGTATTTCTAGAGAGAAATTTTTAATTAACCTACATGACCATAAACTTAAATGAAATAGTTCTGTTTAATTTGCAACAACCAATCCACTCTCGGAATTGTTTAGTTTCTAATTTAGGATCTTTAACAAAATCTAATTAGTATTTTTTGCATTTTTGGGTCTGCTTTGGTCAGTCCGAAAGATTGAGTATTTGGGGTTTTAGCAAATATATCCCTTGGCTCCTCTGAGGATAAAGGCTGAGACCTGCAGGTCAACACGGTGGTTTAAGTGTGTTCAAAAGCAACACTTACCACCAAACATGGAGATGATGGATAAAACATTAAATAGATATATGCACGTGTGTGAGTGCCTGGTCACAATCTCAAACCAAAACGGAACATATTTATGGGCTAAAATAAAAAGGAAAGGGTGCTGGAGAGATAGCCCAGCAGTTAAAAGGCTCTTAACTGGTCTTCCAGAAGATCTGGGTTCAATTCCCAACACCTACACGGTAGCTACCAATCTTTTCCCATGCCAAGTCCATCAGATCTGATGCCCTCTTCTGGCCTCCAAAGGCACTGCCTGCATGCGTTGGACAGACATAAATACAGTCAAAACACCCACACACATCAAATAAAATAGTAATAATAATTTAAAAAATTAGGGATGGATAGATGCTCGGCGGTTAAGAGCACCGACTGCTCTTCCAGAGGCCCTGAGTTCAATTCTCAGCAACCACATGGTGGCTCACAACCATCTGTAATGGGATCTGATGCCCTCTTCTGGTGTGTCTGAAGACAGCTACAGTGTACTCACATACATAAAATAAGTAAATAAATCTTCAATCAATCAATCAATCAATCAATATCAAATGGTTAGCAAGGATAAAAACTACACACTCACAGGGCCACCGTTGACACTCCTAATCCTTTTGGTTTAAATGAATTTCCAAGTGAGTGTCTAGATTCTATCTGAGGATTGGTTAGAGGTAGAGAAATGGCTTTGAGGGAACACTGGTTTGTTCTAAGGCTCACATCTTGTTTGGGAGGCTAGTAAGATCTGATTTAAGTAAGTTTCAAAATGTGAATACGAGGGCTGGAGAGATGGCTCAGGAGATAAGAGGGTTAGTGCTCTTGCAAGAGGACCTGAATTTGGTTCCCAAAACTCACAATGAATGGCTCCCATTTGGCTGTAACCCCAGCTCCAGGAGCTCTGACCCTGTGGCCTCTGTACTCATATTTCTTTTAAGAATTATTTGTTTTATTTATATGAGTACACTATAGCTGTCCTCAGACACACCAGAAGAGGGCATGGATCCCATTACAGATGGTTGTGAGCCACCATGTGGTTGCTGGGAACTGAACTCAGGACCTCTGGGAGAGCAACCAGTGCTCTTAACCGCTGAGCCATCTCTCCAGCCCTGTACTCATATTTTTAAAATGAGAAATAAAAACAGTAATTCAAGAATGTACACAGAGTTACAAAGACATAAGCTCTGTTGCTGACTGAGTTCTTGAACCAAGGACACCCATGGGTTCATATTAAGAAGGCACAAAATCACAGACACATTGAGCAAAATAGATTTTTTTTTAGGTGGTGGTGGTGGTGGTGGTGGTGGTGGTGGTGGTGGTGGTGGTGCAGCAAGCAAGAGAATTTCCACTAGTGGTCAGTAGAAGACGCCTTTAGATCAGCAGAAAGGAGAGATGCAGAGACTCAGAGCCATCTTGGACGACCAGATGGGAAGTCCCACACAAGGCAGAGTTGCTAAGTGGCATGCGTAGCCTGGTCACTCGCAGAACCTTTGAGTAGCATGTCTGAGGCAAGGGGCTTGCTAACACATTGGTCGAAAAGCTGAAAGAAATACTGAAAGAAAAGGAAGGAAAACACACACACACACACACACACACACACAAACACACACACACACACACACACACACACACACACACACACACACACACACACACACACACACGGTCTCTCACAAGGCTAATCCTGCAGTCCCTGAAATTGGATGCCCTTGTTAAGGAAAGTAAAGGTTTAGTGAACACAAACCCTGCACTATGGCAACTGTCTATCTGATACTATGTACAGCTTCTAGGTAAAGAATGATCGGATAATATTCTCAGAGGCTATTCAGAGAGAGGGGGACCTGGTGGGCCGCATGACACTTCACCGTGCTAAGAAAATTAATTATCTCTGGATACTTTTGTTTAATATCCCAGATCACTGTAGGTAACCGAGAGAGGGGGAAGCAAGACCAGAGATAAGGGAAATTCTGAAATACAGAAGGACGCATCCTATTGGCCACCTGTGTAATGACATCATGGTGCATCCCCATGCTATTGGCCACCCATGCAATGACATCATGGTGCCTCCCATGGCCTCTGGAAACCCTGTGTAACAGAGAGAACGAGGGACACAAGAACAGATGAGGATAGCCAGGATAAAGTTGGATAAATCTTGTCGTTTCTACTTCAGAACAACTCTCTGGGTGGCTTTATCCCACCCACTCCTGTTGCCAAGTGTTTCTCTCGCCTTTCCTTAGAAAGTCCTCATCGGACTCGGCCTTTCATTTCGAACATCTGTATACATGTGTCTGTGTACACCGAGGAAACGCTGTCCCAGCAGGAACATTTGCAGGTCGGTTGGTGATTCCTAGCTTCCCTGCAGGGCTCTTACAGTCTGTCCACCACTTGTCTGCGAGTACTGAGAAAGTGGGGCGTGGCTTTGTACATGGAAGGGTTGGAGTGGAGGGGGCCCCAGCCTTTCTAGGGTACAGGCAGGAATGTGAGGGGTTAGGCAGCTGCCCCACCCCCGAATGCAGTCCTGCAGCGTGGGTCTGGAGAGTTCTGCCCCGACCCCAGCTGCTCCACACTCCCCTGATCAAACATCAGCTGACAGGCTCAACTGCTGTGTCCTGGAGGTCTTTGAAAAATGATTTTCCAGCTGTGCGAGGCCTCGCCATTGTCCTCTGTTTGGCCACCTTCTCTACCGCAGGCCCACTGGCAGCAGCTCCTGAAGGGCGGGGATGAGACAAATCAAAGCGTCCACAATAGAGCAGCTCCAGCCACCGTCCCTCCTCCCTCCACCGCCTGAGGTCAGATCACAAAGACCCTGCATATGGCCTGTTCTTGCTAAGCAGTCGTTTGTAGGCCTCTAGAATTTTCACAAGTTAGAAGAGGTGCCAGGAGAAAATTTGCAGCCCCTGAGGGTGCCCTGGGGGTGGTTAATAACCAGGGAGGGTGACAAGAAAGGGGTGGGTTTAGTGCACTAGCTCCTGATTGTTTGCCTAACAGTAGGAGTTGACCTTCAGATTTCCTGGCTACCACAAGGCAGAGGCACCTGCCGGGCAGCACGTTCTGAGGGATCAGGGATAATGAAACTTGAAAATGCAAATGTGTTTTAATGAACACATATCTCGAACCCCTCCTCAGGCTGGTCTATGGCACAAAGTCACTTGCTTTCTCTCTCTCTCTCTCTCTCTCTCTCTCTCTCTCTCTCTCTCTCTCTCTCTCTCCCTCTCCCTCTCCCTCTCCCTCTCCCTCTCCCTCTCCCTCTCTCTCCCACCTGTCCCTATGGTTTCCCTGGATGGTGGAGAAGTGCGTGCCCACGGACAGTGGCCCAAGTGACTACAGACAAAGACAGACTTGGCTTTTATGAGAACCTGACAACTGGAGAGTCCGGTACTCAGAAGGGACTGGGCCAGTGGTCCAGGACCTAGCCAATCAGCTTTTTGAGACCCCAAGTCTACTGTGCAGCCTGGTTACACAGGAGTCTTCAGTAAACATGTAGTCTACTCATGTGTCCCATAGAACAGTGCACAGAACTGTATGCAAGGGGCCTGTCCTTTCAGGCCTTCCCACTGCTTAGCTGCTTGCCCAACTCACACTGGCTATGTCCTGCCTTCTGAACGCTGCTTGGGAGAGACTCAGGGGCTTTGATATACCTTTTCAGGGTCAGCCCTGGGTAATGTGATCTGTCTGATCTTGTCGGGTGTCCAACCATAGGACAGACTCATTCTGGGTCGTTAATTCTGAGTCCCAGCATCTTTTAGGGGTATGATCAACACTGGCCCGACCCCTGTATTTCCTACATCCAGATTCTCATCCCGATACTGACTACATTTCTTGATCCCACAAGAGGTTTTCCAGTGGATAGGGAAGTCCCAGTGTTTGTAACCAAATGTTTAAGAGAATTGGCCTATGGAAGTGCATGCAGTGGGCATAATTTTGATTTTGGCATCAACCCAAGTTAACAGGATTATTTTGTTAAGTAAGACGTGAGCATAGGTAGTGCCAGGACAGTCGTTTCACTTTGTAAAATACCACCGTAAAGACTTTATTTTCGAGGAAAAAAATCAAATGGGAAATAAAAGGTTTGGCCACGAGGCAAAGGTCGTTTAAAAGCCGGCTTTCGAGGATTGTGTGCGCAGAACTTCACGGAAAGGACAAATCAGAGGTGTGTGTCACTTCAACATGGGCTTCGGAAAGCAAGACCGTCTTGGAACAAATTACAAGGGAGAGGGTAGCCATGTTTTCTGCGGCATGGTATACAAACTGAATTAATTAGCGGGAGACTATTATTAGACGCCGGCTTTCACCATCCATTAACCGCCGAGTCCTCACACTCGGGCTTGTTTAGAAGACGCTGTGGTTTGCATAAAGGAAAAAGAAGCAAGCTGGGGCTCTCTGACTGCCGTGCGGCCTTTGCCGTTGCTTTAAAAACCCGAGTGTCCTTTTCAGAACGCTGGAGTTACTTTCAGGGAGCAGTGAGCCTAGGATTTACTCACTTCTTCTTGGAATGGGCTCTGAAAGTGCGGCCCAATTGTTTTGTTATGTTTTCCTTCATCCAGAAAGGAAAAACTTGATTCTGGAGGCGCGGACTGCTGTCTGCCAGAAGGAACCACTCTGAGTTTCAGTAAAGGTGGTTAACCCGCAGGCAGGAACCGCTGCCTGGGACATTTTTTTTTTTTCAAATTTACACTTATGTTTGTTGATTCCATATTAAACTGAACAACCGGGCTCTCGGAAGGTAAAGCCTTCTTTTAATTAACCCTCTTGGTGTGGGCTCATGTGATTAAAGATGACGGAGCTGCTCCTGGGGTTTCTGCTACTGAAAATACTAACAATAATCATTTGTTTTGTTTTTATATTTAAACACATTATTGCATAGCTTGGTGCAGAGATAATTACCAATTTTATCTCCTGTGTTTTTCTAATGCTCATTAATAACAATAAAGGGTTGTAGGTTAAAAACTCATTTAATTGCCTTTATGTTAATGACATTATGAATAGCCTTAGCTACAAGATTCTAATTCTGTCCAGTATCCTCTTCCAAGGCGGAGCCCCAGGAGGCTGCTCGTTTTACCAGCATTACTGATTCAGAGTTTTCCTTGCAGGTGGGTTTTTTTGTACATAATCAGAATTAATGCACAACACATTTCGAAAGGAACGGAGTAGAAGCACTCAGAATAAGTAATTAACTAGAGCGCCCAAGGAAATACACCCCGGCATTTTTTTTCCTAGCATATTCATAAAACATTAAGAACAGTCATAAACATGGTAGAAACAATTTCCTGGTAATGTGCTTTTTATAAACTATTTTTTTCTAGCTCCCTTTCCCTTATCCCCTTGCATGGTGGAATTTAAAAAAGAAAAAAAAGGAAGATCCCATCGTTGCAGGTAAGATGCCCCAAACGTGCTGCTTTGGGATAATGGGAGCTTCTGGGCTGCTACTGCCAAGCTGGAGGCTGGGCACTGTTTCTTCTGCCATTTTTATCCCTGTCTCCACCATTTAATTTGTCGGACAAGAAACGGGCAAGACCAGCTTACATACAGCATTTTAGGAGGTGTGCCTCCTCCCCTGCTCCTTCTGATCTAGAGTGCTGACCCTACCTGGGAGAGAATGCTGGGAGCCACTGTCCAGTCAACGCCTCCTGCCTGATGGAGGCCCTACTGTTCTTGGGTTAGCAAAGCCACCACGCTCTTACCTCCAACCTCAGACATCCTTGGTCTGCTCACCTTTGCCAGGCATGGGATAATTCTGGAGCACCACCCTGTGGTCAGGGGGTTGGGTGAGGTCTTCCTCCTGTAAGCCTCATACCCCCCCCCACAGTGGATGGTAGAGCATGGGAGACCCTTCCCTGCTGTCACATAGGCCAATCACCAAAGGACAAAGGCTGTGGGATTCCATTGGCATGAAGATTTGAGAGAAGGAGTCGGGTAGAGTGAGGAGAAGGAGAGGATTTCTTTAATGGACATGGAGTTTCAGTTTGCAACACGCAAAGATTCCATGCATTCCCTGACCAGTCTCCTGCACACCAATCAAAGTCTTCCCCCGGGATCCAGACCTACAGCAGGCAGGTGAGACAGTGACCCTAAGGGTCATCCCCGTGCTATCTGTGGACACGGAAGCATAGATACTTCGAGACAACTTTGATGTTGGTGTCTCCTTGGGTGAACCAGGAATGGGTGCAGATGCTGTCTGTACTCTCCATTGAGCCAGCATTAGATGAACTGCCTAGGAAACTATTTTTTAAGATCATGGGCCTAAAGCTAATGAGGGTGCTCAAATACTGCCTACAGTCCTCAGAGCAGGTATCTAAGCCAAGCCTAGTTTCCTTATCTGGGAGACAGAGCACTGTTAGTTTGGATAGTGTTTACCTTGGAACCCAACAAGTTCCAGTGCTTAATAGAGCTAATCTTTGCTACCAGTCAGTCATTTCTCCATCACAGAATTTTCAGATAGCCCTTGTTCATTCACAGCCTCACTGTGCACCACAACTAAAATGAGGAAGAAACCTATGTCCCTTGGCATATGAATGGATAATCAAAATGTGGTATAAGGTTGTTGTTGTTGATGATGATGATGATGATGATGATGATGGTGATGATTATTCAGGCTCAAAAAGGAAGGACATTTTTTTTTCTTTTCTTTTTTTCGGAGCTGAGGACCGAACCCAGGGCCTTGCGCTTGCTAGGCAAGCGCTCTACCACTGAGCTAAATCCCCAACCCAAGGAAGGACATTTTAATGGATGCTACAGTATAGATGACTGTGGAGGGCATGGTACCATAATATAAGCCAGTAGTGAAGGGAAGAAGGCTGTGGGATCTCATTGACATGAAGTACCTAAATATCCAGGACCAATGAGAGAGCAGAGAAAGGAGAAGGGAGGAGCTCCTGCTGTGGCTGTTCAGGTCTGCAGGATGAGAAGGAGGCTGACAGAGATGGGTGGTAGGGATGCTTGAATGAAGTGTGGATACCTTTAAGACCACTCAGCTGGTTTAGGATGACAAATGTTATTTTATACATATTACCCACAGTAAAACAACTGGGGCAGTTGCGATCATAATACATATAAATATAAATATATATATTATATCCTAATTTAGTGAGGAAGGGCTCATTCTTTTTGGCTGTCACCATGAGAGCTCACACAGGGGAAGACATGCATATGCAAAACCATAGATGGCTTCATGTAAAGACGTCCGTAGTCCTTCATCTGTAGTCCTTCCGGATACTGCTCAGAAGTAGGCAATGTTCCAGTTTGCTGTGGATCTGGGTCCTTTCGTGCATTATTCTGCTCAAAGGACTTCCTTAAGATGTGAGGTTAGACCCATTTTACAGGAGAAGAAACTTGGGCCCACGACGCTATGCAATAAGACACAGGTCTATGCCAACCAATTGTGACCAGAGCCTTTGTTGTTAACCAAAAGAGAACAGAGTGGCTCGGAAACATTAAAATTATCCACAGGGTAAACAATTCCCACTGGATTGTCTGTTGTTGTTGTTTTTTAATGTGCATCAGTATTTTTCCCCAAATGTATGTCTGTGTGATGGTGTCATTCCCAGAAGTTACAGACAGTTGTGAGCTGCCAGGTGGTTTCTGGGAATTGAACCCAGGACCTCTGGAAGAGCAGGCAGTGCTCTTAACTGCTAGGCCATCTCTCCAGCCCTTCTGCTCTTTTCTTTAATGCAAGTATTGAAAGTATGGTGGTGCCTGATTTCAGGATATTTAAAAATGACATCGGATGTCCTGGCGCATTAGCAAGTGGCCTTACCATATGACATCATATTGTAGGAACACAAGACTGTCCCTCTTAAGATTAAAGGCATGCATTTGCAAAGTATGGCTGATGAGGCTCTGCTGAGACCTTCGTTCAGATGATTTTGGTAAAAGACAATTTGTATCCCATCCCGAAGGGCAGAGCATAAACTATCCCTTCCTTGTATTATAAATTTGTATAACATAAACATTTATGAGATGCTCTTCCACACATTTGGCCTCGAAGTGACTCCATAGGGCGATATCGGAGTCTCTTCAGTAGACGGGAAGGTTTCATTTCTTCCAACCCTGCCTAGAACCCACAGTCAGATAAGATCCAATCTGCTCTGGCCATGCGGCCAAAACAAGTTCATTTCTCCAAATGATTGCCCCGAGCTCTTGAGATGGTTCAGTGGGTAAAGGAGTTCACTGCCAAGTCTGATGGCTTGGGTTCAGTCCCAGGGAGCACATGATAGAATGAGAGCAGTGGTTCCCACAGGTCCATCTTCTGGCATGCATTCCCCTTAGCTACCCTACAAGTAAATTTTAGAAATGGAAGAAGAAATTTAAAAAAGGGAGAGAAGAAGAGAGAAAACCTTTGCTGACACCAGAAGTCATTTGTCTAGCCTTTGAGCCGGCAGCATCAGAATGGCTCAGGGGTTAAAAATTCAGCCTCTGCGTGTTACCAGCTGTGGTAACAAACGCCTTTAACCCCAGCACTCAAGAGGCAGAGGCAGGCTGATCTCTGTGTGTTTGAAACCAGCCTGATCTTTGTAGTGAGTTCCAGGTCAAGCAGAGCTATATAGTGAGACCCATCTCAAAACAACTAACAAACGACCAAACAAAAGCCAAAAGGAAACCACACCAAACCAACCAACAACAAAACTCAGCCTGTCAGACCTCACTCAGAACTAGTGAGTCAGAATCGAATCTGTCTTTTAAAATAGCTTCAGGCTGGGCGGTGGTGGTGCAGGTGGAAAATGTTACTGCATAAGCCTGAGGGTGTGAGTCTGGATCTCCAACACTCAAGGACAAGTTGGATTCTTTGTCTTTGTCTTACAACCCCAGTGTTTGAGAAGCAGAGACTAGGGGATTCTAGACTCTCCAACCAGCCAGCCTAGAAGGAGCAGCTAACTCCAAGTTCAGTGAGACTAGGTATCAAAACTAAGGGAAAGAACATGCGTGTGTGTGCACGTG
This sequence comes from Rattus norvegicus, assembly GCF_021556685.1. Classification (NCBI taxonomy): domain Eukaryota; kingdom Metazoa; phylum Chordata; class Mammalia; order Rodentia; family Muridae; genus Rattus; species Rattus norvegicus. The sequence goes on from NC_141547.1 coordinate 3,168,177, forward strand.
TGCACACACACACATACCACAGACACACACACACATGCACACACACATGCACACACATATACACATGCACACACAGACTCACACGCACACATACAGACACACACACATATACACATGCACATGCATTACACACAGACACACAGACACACACAAACACACACACACACACACACACACACACACACACACCCCTGATGTGTGCACATTAATTTTGAACACCAAGTTTCTCCTCTCTGAATCTAGACTACAGGACTTCAGGGTGAGGCTCACCTTAGACCTGTCCACCATTCATCGCAGCCCACAAGAGGTACATCAGTGCATCACCCCAAAACTGTGCTCCTGAATTGTTTGGAGAATTTTCTTTTGTCCAACTCCCTACCGATCCTTCCTAGAGAGGACAATGTGACTCCCCATGCCCCCCAAGTTCATCACCAGCACAACCTCACCCTTCTTCTTTGGAAAAGGTTTGAAAGAAACCCTGAAGCCTGGGGTTTGCAGCCCTGTTTGTTTCCCAGCCTACAGGGAGTGGGAACATTGTGCTGTGTAATTATTTAAACGAAAATAACATAAATGATGAGGAAAGAACTATTTATATCAAGTGCTTCTAATTAAACGAGAAATAATAGGCCGAGGAGAAATCATACAGTCAGGAGAGAGAGGGAGAGAGAAACTTCCTGCCAGGGAGGACCGGCAGACAATGGGACAGTTTTCCTAGTGGGATAATTATCACTCCCAGACTAGATTGTCCAAGGCGAGATAAGTACCAGCAAAGTGTAATGTGCTCCCAGTCCTATTATCAATGATGCTTTCAGACAGCGGCTCTGGGTCACGGATTTTGAATATACTAAATGCTTAATTCAGTGGTGCCCTCTCACCTCCAAGATCTCGGGCTAAGAGAAAAATATGTGCACTGGTCCCGTGTTCCCTGACTTAACTCTTCAGTGAAATGTCCTAGGAATAAAAGCCAGGAGGGAGAAGTGCTAACTCCTGGTCTTTCCCACCCCAGGGCTCTTTCCATTTCAAACAGCAGCAAGAGAGACAATGTGGTCATCAAGAGGGCTGTGAGGATCATTTCCTGCCCCTGCCTTAGTCTCCACCTTGATCACGCTCAAAAGATGCAGGAGGCTGGTGTCGAGGTGAGAGCCCCTGTTCAGAAAATCAGTGCATGCCAAACTTTCGTAAGGAGATATTGATTTACAAGTCGCCATGTTGTTGGCACAACTTGCTTTCTCATTAGTCAGACCCAGCCCATAGTTACGTTTTGAGAGGGGAGGGTGGGTGGGCAGTGGAAAAATACACATGTAGAGAATTGTTCATTTGTCCTCGGAAGATCTAGGGCCTAAACAAACAAACAAAACCCAACACCAAAAAACCCCCAAGTCTTTAAAAAGCTTCAGAGCTCAGACACGGGCACAGAAACACATCTCGATTTGATTCTGTCCACCACAAACCTGTGAGCGACTTCTGTGCACGATGCTGGCTGAGCAAGGCTCCAGGTAGACACCAGCTGCTTCTGCTACTAAAGGAATGGCTTCTGTCCGAAACAAAAAGTATTCCCAGTCGTACACACGTTCGTCCCATACCTCTCACGCGAGCAAGGGAGCCTGAGAATGGTTAGCTGGAGTCTGTTTCTTGCCTTCAAGAGCGTTCCAGTTAAGTGGAGTAGAATGGCACAGGAGCATGAAATATTCAAGAGAACAGAGAACATGAAGAGAGTCTGAGGAGAGATGGCGACCCAAGACAGACAGGACAGATGAGAGGTCTGGAGGAAGGCATGGGACAGTGGAGAAAGGCTTCAGGGAAGGACCAGGATGTGGTAATACCCTGGAGCACAGGAGCATCTTGGGAAGAGGGATGAGTTGCACGGTAACCAAATCTTACAAAATCTGCTCTTGGGCTCTCCCAGTTAGCTGGCAGGCAAATATTTGGGAGCCTGCACTGGTTCATCCTCAAAGATGGACGAAGCCAACAATAGGCTGTGTCTTATTATCTCTTAGATGTAATACCCATTCATTCATTCATTCATTCATTCATTCACTCATGCATTCACTCACTCATTCATTCACTCATGCATTCACTCATTCATTCATGCATGCATTCACTCATTCATTCATGCATGCATTCACTCATTCATTCATGCATGCATTCACTCATTCATTCATTCACTCATGCATTCACTCATTCATTCATGCATGCATTCACTCATTCATTCATTCATGCATTCACTCATTCATTCATTCACTCATGCATTCACTCACTCATTCATGCATGCATTCACTCATTCATTCATTCATGCATTCACTCATTCATTCATTCACTCACTCATTCATTCACTCATGCATTCACTCATTCATTCACTCATGCATTCACTCATTCATTCATGCATGCATTCACTCATTCATTCATTCACTCACTCATTCATTCACTCATGCATTCACTCACTCATTCATTCACTCACTCATTCATTCACTCATGCATTCACTCATTCATTCATTCATTTATTTATTCATTCCTTTTTCAGGTTTTTTTTTAGCACACAAGATATACCAAACACTAGACACACACACACACACACACACACACACACACACACACACACACAGGAACCATGTTTTCATTGTTCTGAGACAGGGTGTCACTATGTAGCCCCGGCTGTCCTGGAACTCACTCTGTAGACCAGGCTGGCCTCAAACTCACAGAGATGCACCTGCCTCTGCCTCTGAAGTGCTGGAACCAAGGGTGTGCGCCACCACCACCCAGGTGAAAAAAATCTTGATCTTAAAAGACTTCGTGGGGCTGGAGAGATGGCTCAGTGGTTAGGAGCACTTCCAGAGGTCCTGAGTTCAATTCTCAGCAACCACATGGTGGCTCACAACCATCTGTAATGAGATCCATGCCCTCATCTGGTGTGTGTGAAGACAGCTGCAGTGTACTTATATATAATAAATGAATAAATCTTAAAAAAAAAGACTTTGTATTTCATTCACATTCGCATTATGGAATAAATGTGTAAACGTGTGACATATATTTATCGAAACAGGAAAGGGAATGAGTGATAGATGATTCTCGGAGTATCTGGAAAGATCTCCCTAGGAGGCAGGATCACTGGCCTCCTGAAGAGCAAATACAGACTCCCAGGTGAGAGTGCATTTCCCACTTGAAAACAAGGCCCTGGCTCTCCCATGGACCTCTGCCATAGCATACCAGCAGGTCAGTGTAAATGACACAGACACACGGGGAGCCCCAGAACAGTTGAGCACACCTGTAAGGGCAAGAGACTGGAGGGATGTTAGCAGCGTGACTGGCGCTCACTTGAAATATTGAACCAAGTTGTCAAAAATTTTCTGGCTTTTATTTTAGTGTGTGTGTGTGTGTGTGTGTGTGTGTGTGTGTGTGTGTGTGTAAAATAGCTAACATGACTGGTGGCCAAAAACAAATGCCACGGTAGCCTTATGTTAAACAAAACAACCCTGTTTCAAAATGGAGCTGTTTTTTTTTCAATAATTTGTGGCGACATCTGGTACAGACTCAGATGTGGCTTGCTCATTTCCTTAACCGGCGTTGGTAGGAGGTAGACATCTTGTATGCAAACAATCCTTCAGTGTCCTCACCAGAGAGAGAGAGAGAATAATTATTAATATGTATGTACAAACAGGGCCTTCTTCAAATGCTTGATTCTTGTTTCTGCGGAGAAGACTCTCGGGACACTGTTGAGGAAAAAGTGATTTTTTTCCTTTAAGATATATTCATTGGCAATATTCTTCGTCATCCCAATAAAAATGGGAGGGACAGGGAGGCAGGCAGAGTGGTTAGGATGGGACTATTACCAAGGCAGAAATGAGGCCAAAGAGATGATAAATGTGTGTCTCCCGCCTACTCCATCAGCTGTAGCCTGACCTGGACCCTCTTCCCCATCTGAGCTCCAAGCAAACCGCCATTTTTCACAGTAGCACTTAATAGTGGACATTAACTTAGCCCTCCCCAAAAGGGCTGACCTGCAGTCCACCCTCCATGCTGCTCCAAACTGTAATCACTTGCTCACTTGGTAATTTGATCAAATAGCATGTACCTTTTCCCAGCCACTTATTGGCCAATTAAGTCAAGTTCTCACCGAGGGGGTCCAGCTGGCTTCAAGTTCCCTTAGATGAATTGATTGAAGATATTGTGCAATCTATGAACCCAGTTTAATGATCTAGGTGATAATACTTGTAATTCTTCTCAGTCAGGGGAATTTGCTGCAGCTGTTGCCTGCAAATCCGTGTTCTGATACACTGAAGTATCAGAACCACATTAATCCGCCCTCAGCTCCTCAGCGAGGCCTGCGTGGTGGAAAGGGAGATTTAAAATTCACTTGGCATAGCCAAGTGGAAACAATGTTTCTGTTGATGTGTTTCTATTTCGTCTCTGTTGTGGATGCTCTCTTTAAAGGCGGAATGTGAGGGAGAGCACGTGATTGATAAGTAGCAGGAAATGCAAATACGTGTTCTTTCAGCATTACTGAGCAAACAGCACATCAAACGTTTGAGGTAGGAAAAGGCGCTGCTTTCAGGCACAAACATGGTATTTTCTAAAATATCAGGGTGGGGCTCTGAGGACTAAAGTCATTATTTTTGTATGAAGTGTTACACGGAAGACATAAATAGTAAGAGTTTCTGCTCCTACCCCCTGGACTCGCTGCATTGAAGTGATAATGAAGAAATGTCACACAGTGACATGGGCCTTGAATGCCTCTCCAAACACTTTCCCCGCACAGTGACATGTTTTTTAAAAATAATCATTAAATAATTTGCTTGCTTGCTTCTCTGTGTGTGCATTTGTCCCCTAAACTGCCGGAACCTTAATCCTTCTCCCTGTGAAGGAAACACTGTAAACAACACTCAGGAGGCTTTGGTGACTGTTGCAAATTCAGAATACTTCCAAGCCCCGTCCTACAGTGAGTCTGTGAACTTGGTCTGCAAACGGAAGAGCGTGTTTTGGTTTTCCTATACAAATGGCAGCTGCGTTCCTAATTTACTCAGCACTGCGGAGCTGCTGCCCCTCTTTCTGGATGTTTCCTTTTCGGTCAGAGATGCAATCGGATGTGGGTTTGGGTATCTGAGACTTGCAGGGAACGAATGGCTGGCACTTTGGGTGAGAGCTTGAATTCTTTCCAATGAGCAGGAAAAAGCGAGACTCTGGCAGGTTATTTCCAAATGAGAACAGCAAAGCTCACCTGGGCCATGACTCATTTAATCCAAGGGTCCCAGATTTACCGATACTAAAAGAAATGGCTTTTCTAAGCAGAAGGATCAAAGCCAGGTAGGACTTTGGAGACCAGTTCAGTGTTCTCTGAGAACAAAGCATAAACAAAAGAGAGGCCTTGCTGTGTCCCTTTATACTGCCTCCCCGGCTGGCTTGCTGATTAGCATAGCTTAAAAACCTCTAACTACTTTAAACAGAACGTATTATCTGAGTGGATTAGATTAGAACTGTGTTAGACTTTTCATCACTGTGAAAAAATTAACAAGTTAAAGAAGGAAGGCTCCCTTTGGGCTCACAGTTTAAAAGGTCCCAGTCCCTGGTTGGCTGGCCCCACTATTTCTGAGCCTTAGTGAGGCAGAGCGTCATGGTGGAATGTGGCTGAGCTGCTTACCCTCTGTCAGTCAGGAAGCTGCGGAACAGGACAAAATGAGCCAGGGTAGGATATGGCTCCTAGGGCATCCCCACCACAGGCCTGACTTTCTATGAGGTCTGACTTCCTAAGGCTTCCATCACACCCTCGATGATGTGAAATCATGAGTACATTAGTGAATCAATCTACTGCTTAGTCAGAGCCCTCATGTTCTAATGATTTCTACTGGCTGTGGAAAGATCCTTCAACACAGGAGTCTTGGGGGGGTGGGGGGGCTACTTCATATCCAAACCACAACAAAAAACTTCTCACATGCTACACCCTGACCTAAAGACCCCACACGGACTCAGAGGCTGAATCACTACACTCTATGAAGTTCACGCTTCCATTTCCAAGACCAAAGAGGTTAAACAATGTGTCAAGCAGCTGCTTCCATTTCCAAGATCAGAGAGGTTAAACAATGTGTCAGAATTGCGTAGCTCCTCCATGTCCGTGCCAAGGTCCAACCAAGCAGGCTGAACCTAGTCTGTGTTCTTACTGGCTACCTCAGACTGCCCCCCAGCTTCTGCTGAGCACAAAGCTCTCAGGCAACTCTGTGTAACTTTCCAGCCCCCATGTTACCACCTCAGGTAAAGAACCACGGGGCCCAGCCTGGTGACACACAGTATTAACTCCAGAACTCAGGAGCGGCAGAAGAATCTCTTTAAGTTGGAAGCCAGACACTGATCTACATAGAAACTTCCAGATCAGGTAGGGCCTACCCACCCCCCACCCAAATCACTGATTTGAAGGGTAATCGATGCCATAACAAACAGAAGCAGCAGCCTTCCTGTCCCTTGTCTTCAGTGGCCTTAGCCCTGGGGTCCAGGACCTGTCTAACATCTTGAGAGCTCCAAGTACAGCAGGCATTTAATTCTGAATCATCAAAATGTTAGCAAAGTGTCAAACCATGGAGTTTCCAATTTAAAACAAAACAGGTCAACATCAGAAGTTACAAAATGTCAAATTCATGTCTCCTGAGCTCCGAGTTCCTTCGAGCTCGTTCTGCTCATTGAAACATAGACATCCATGTGTTTCCTCACATGTATTCATGTAGCTCTTGGTGTCAGTCCTTCATGTAAATCTAATACCATAATAACTATTGAAAATTACCCTGTCTGAGAAGAAATGGTGTAGAAGTGGTGACTAGGGAAGGAGGGACACAGCTCTGTGCTACGTAAGGACAGGGACACGTTCTTATGAGTCTTCAGGTGATTTTTGTCATCATATGGACATCCTGGATCACGCTTACACAGATGTAGACAATGGAGGTCAAAATTCTGACCCGGCTTCTGCTGACTGCAAAGATGGAGGGGATCTGGGCGTGGCAGCCCGCTGCTTTACAGAGGTCTTAACAAGTAGGCGTGCGCTCTAAAGTGACAAGAAGAGGTGACAAGCTTGCTGTTTACTGTCTCTCCTGAGCATTATGTAACTTTCTTAGTTGTTGGGGCAGCATCGTCACATGCTGAGCGTCGGAGGTTATGGTCACAAAAGTACAAGAGCAACACTACGCAGCTGTGACCTCAGGAGGGACAGAACTTTTTGGGTCCACCCTACTCTGCTGAGACCATAGCGTACTGCCCATCACTCACTGGGTGTCATGGTTAGACTCGGGACTACCCCCGTGTGAAAAGTATCTGTGACTTTGTCTCAACTCTACAGCTGAGAGAGGCTAAGGTCATCTACCAAATCTTACTTCTACTGCTGTGGCATCTCTCCCAAGAAAGAAAAATGCACGGTCATATGACATTGTCCCGGTTCAGCATCTGTCTTAAGTATGCGTGATCTGCACCAGCGTCTCAGTGGCTGTCAGACTGTATTTCTGATTCTGAGGCTGAGCTCAGGTCTTTGTACATGTAACATGCATGCTCCACCACCAAGCTATCCCTCTAGCCATGGTTACAACCTCTTTTTTAAAAAAAACATTAAAGTTGTTTATTTAACCATATGACTATCTATGTGCATGTATGTGTGCCTGTGGTCAGATCCTATGAAAAGGAAGTTACTATTGGTAGGTGCTGGGAATTGAACCAGGGTCTTCTACAAGAGCAGTAAGTGCTCTAACCCCTTGAGCCCCTTGTTATACACTCCGATCAAACTCTCTGTACTTAAATAATTCAAACTAATGTGTAGATGATTGCTCATTTGGTTTTGATTATTTTTTAAACATTTCATGAGGTTCAGGGACATAGTATGGCATTTACTGCGATATCGCCAGTGCATTTCGCATACAGTCCATTTGTGATGATTAATCTTGTTTGTCATCTTGGCAGAATAGAGAATCACCGAAGAGATGGCCCCTGGGTTTATCTGTGAAGGCTTTTCCAGAGCATGTGTGGTGATTTGAATGAAAATGGCCCCATAGGTTTATATATTTGAATGTTTAGTCCCTAGTTTGTGAACATGCTTGGGAAGGATTAGGAGGCGTGGCCTTGTTGGAGAAGGTGTGTCATTCATTGGTAGGGGGAGGCTTTGAGGTTTCAAAACCCCACACCATCCCCAGTCAGCTTTCTCTGCCTCGTGCTTGTGAATCAGATGTAAGCTCTCAGCTACTGCCCCAGCGCCATTCCTGTCTGTCTGCCGCCGTGCTCTCTGCCATGATGGTTATGACTAACCCTCTGGAACCGTAAACCCCATTAGATGCTTTCCTCTATAAATTGCCTTGCTAACAGTAGTCATGGTGTGTGGTACTCTGTACTATCTGTGTGTCTACAAGTATAGTCTATTCTATTCACACAATGGCAAAATTGCCCAACAATGTATTTCCCAGAACACGCCTCCTTTGTCATTAGACCATGCATGACAGAACTTCCTATACTCTGAGTAATCTTCAGTTAATCTAGGCTTGAAGAAAGTCTCTGCCCAGTATTGTCTGATAAATTTTTATTCCAATACTACAAAGTTTTCTTTGCATTCACGCTGATAAAAGTGAACACAGTCTGTGCTCTGCTTTGATGTTTTCAATTTTTTCCATTTTAATTTTCCCATTTGCTGAGTTAATATCTAAGACCGTTGTAACCAGACACATTAGGAATATTGATAGTTTTTAAGTGTTTTGGATGGGCATAGAAGCACATCTGTAATCTTAGACATCCATCATAGCAACATAGTGAGATTCTGTCTAAAAATACAGTTTCATGAAGGCTGGAGTTCAGGTCAATGGTGCCAGCTTATTCCCCAGGAAAACAAAGAAGTGTGAAGAGGTTGCATTGTTCAAAAAAACCAAGCCAAACCAAACAAACAAACAAACAACAAGCAAAAAACCAACCAACCAACCAAATGAACAAACAAATAAAAAAATCAACCGAACAAACAAACAAAAGAACCTTGCTCTTAATTTGTTGAAAGTCTGTGGGAGGACGTACGTGCACAGAGAAAGGAAAGCTTGTAGGCTGAGTGGAGGAAGGGAAGGGCATCACTGGGGATATCATGCTTTGGGTGATTTGAGTAAGTCCTTAACAGGTTTGTGTGTGGGAATCTTGGGCCTGGTGTGGCCATATCAAAAGGTGGTAGATATTTATGAATAGGATTAGGTCCCAAGGACACAACCCTCAGAAGAGATCTCGAGAGCCTCTTTAGTTGTTGAGACATCTGGTTGGTATACAGCAAGGCCATCCCATGTACTTGACTTCTGAGACACCGACGGAACTTCCCAGCAACCAGGATCATGAATCACATGAGCAGCGTCTCTTCCTAAAAAGCTCTTTGATGTTTTCTTGCAGCAACGCAACATGGGCCAACATAAGGAACCAGTGATTCCAGAAGGAAGAAGCATTTCTGTCCAGACAAGGATGACCATGAACACAGAGACAAGCTACACAAAGAAGGAGGGGCACCTGTGTCCCCGAGGGGATAGACACAGGCAGGACTGGGTCATGTAATGTGCTCTGATTTGAAAGACTTCTACTGAAATCAAGCACATCCTCCTTAGATGAAAGGCCCGGTCAGTGGGCATCACCTTCAAGAGGGAGCCGTGGGTCTGACCCACACTTCCCAGAACAGGAACTTTGTGTAAAACTCAGGCCACTATGCTCCATTCAGGGACTTTTGAAGATCTCACCATGCCATGGGTGCTACATCACAATGCTTCTCTGCTTGGGAAGTATTTTGGCACTTGGTTAAAAAAGGAAAAAAAGAAGGAAGGAAACCAAAAATCAAAATGCTACTATTTTTTTTTTCGGAGCTGGGGACCGAACCCAGGGCCTTGCGCTTCCTAGGCAAGCGCTCTACCACTGAGCTAAATCCCCAACCCCAAAATGCTACTATTTTTTTTGACAAAATATTTCACTTCTTCTATTTGACCATTAAGAGTTTGGAGAGAAGCAAGGAAAAGGAGAAATGTTGTAATTATAATCCTCACAATAAAAACATTAAAAAAAAAAAAACAGAATCTGAGAACTTAGGTTTCATTCACCATGGTCAAGTTTGGGTGTTTCTAGTGATCAATGATCTGTCCTTCAGATTTATCACCTATAAAGGATCTGTGTATCCCATATGTCACTGTAATTATCATACAAGGAAATTCATGTGGCCCGAGAAAGCCATGTCCATGCTCATCCCAAGGACAAGAGCCAATGCATGAGGCAGGTGAGATGGCCCAGGGGGCAAAAGCACTTGTCACGAGTTTGACCCCTGGAGCCCAAATGAAGGTGGAGAAATGATTCCACAGAGATATCGTTCTCTGACCTCCATGTGTGTGGCCATTACACTCTTGCCTTCCCCCCAAATCTATCTTTCTATTTCTCTCTCTCTCTCTCTCTCTCTCTCTCTCTCTCTCTCTCTCTTTCTCTCTCTCTCTCTTTCTCTCTCTCTCTCTCTCTCTCATACACATACACACACACAAACACACAGACACAAACACACATACAAACACACACACAAACACACACAGACAGACACATACACAAACACACAGACACACAGAGACACATACACAGACACACAGACACACACAAATACACACACAGACACACACAAACACTCATACACACACACACACACACAACTCTTTTGTAATGTGACTTGTATTGGTCATTCCTTTTTCTAAGAACTCTCCTCCCATCAGGTCGCTCTTAGGAAGCACTTCCAATGTTACTTAACTGTCACCTTGTATTGTCACCAAGGAGGTCACTGGGTTCATGACAAACTGAGTAGACCAGCATGATGGTAAGTTCAATTTTTTTTTAAAAAAAATAAAATAAAACAAAGGGAACCAAATCATCTTAGAGACTTTCTGCTTAAAGAATCAGAAAAGTGAATCTGTTCTGTGCCTCTAATAGATGCAGCCATCCCGGCAGACATCTACCCACAAGGATAACAGAACCTTCCTTACCAGAAAGGTAAGCAATTTTTTTTTGGTTCTTTTTTTCGGAGCTGGGGACCAAACCCAGGGCCTTGCGCTTCCTAGGTAAGCGCTCTACCACTGAGCTAAATCCCCAGCCCCAAAGGTAAGCAATTTTAACAGAACCTTTACAAGCAGATGGGGCACAGGGAGGTGTTAGTAATGGAGATGTGGTGCCTTTCTCAAGCAATAAGCTTTGACCAACGAAGGTTCAAAGATCCCCCAACATAAAAGATGGGTGAAGCAGAAGAGAAAGTCAAGAGATAAAAACCTATGGACATCACACGAGGTCCAGGGACCGTTGTGCCCTGAGCTGAGGCACACTCAGTTCCAAGTGGAGAAGCAGAATTCCATGGATGGATGGAAGGCAGCTTGCTGGCAGGGCGCCATACATCACTCAACACTATGGATTAAAGACACCCCAGGTAGGTAGTCAGCAGTGGGGTGTGTGTGTGTGTGTGTGTGTGTGTGTGTGTGTGTGTGTGTAACTCAGTTTTAAGACCCAGAAAAGTAGGGGTTGGGGATTTAGCTCAGTGGTAGAGCACTTGCCTAGCAAGCGCAAGGCCCTGGGTTCGGTCCCCAGCTCCGAAAAAAAAGAAAAGAAAAGAAAAGAAAAAAAGACCCAGAAAAGTCTTTATCTCCTTTAAATAGCCATACAGCTAAATCAAGGAATGTTTGTGGATTTCACAACCATCTACCTAAGAAACAGGCAGTGCCCTAGAGTTTTGAGAGGATTTGATTGGCAGAAGCACTTTCCAGTAGGGAAAAGACAAGCCAGTTTGTGGCACCCTTCCCATCAGATAGTGTCTGTGGACTTTTTGCCTAGTAAAGTGTCATTTCCCAGGAGCACTAAGCATTTCCTTGCTTCTCTTTGTGTTTGAGTTTGAGCCCCACAGCTCTCCTACATCATACCTAGTCCCTATGATAGCACCAGGAGGAGAGGATTGTTCTACAATTCTTAGCACTGCTAAGGACTTGCATGCCTCGCCCTCCTCATGGTAACCCACAGAAGCATTGGTGCCCCAGCAGATTCTGAATGCTGGTACTGACACAGGGTTTCGATTTTATGGGGAAAAATGCTTAATAAAATATAATTCAAATTTGCAAAACTTACAATCAAATCCAGCTCTGTTTAGATGACCTAAAAGCCACCTAAGAGGTGACAGGGTCAACGTGATAGGTGAAGGGAAAGGTTTACTGTTTGGAAGACGGGCCAGCCCCACCGCATCCCGGATCATGTGTTTATCCTTGCACTTTGTTATTAGACAAGGTGGTATCAACTGTTTGTGTTGGTAACATTTCAAAGACAGTGAAAACCCTCCAACTCGTCCTGCAGACGAAGGCGAAATGAGGCGGTGATCTTGACACCGCGTTTGGATGCATGGTGGGGATGCTGTCTAAATGCTGTTAATTTAGTCTAATTGAAGACACAGCAAAGCACCACAAAAGATAACTGAAGAACAGGGTCCAGAGCTGGGAAGGACATTTCAGTTGGGTAATTCACATTGCCCACGTTTTCAATAGGGACCGTTGTTTGTCACTAATAGAGCTGCCAAAAGTTAACGGAACAATTCAAACAGAAAGTTTGGCTGCTTCATTCTTAAAGCAATTGAAGTAACTGATCTGTTGATGCTGTCATTCTGTCCTTCGAGGGAATCCACCAGGGACCGAACTTTAAGACTTGTTCACACTGGCCAAGTGAGTGCTCCCCCTACTGAGTGGCCTTGGGGTGGGATGGGGCTCTCATGTAGACTGGGCGGTTCTCCAATTCTTTGGAGCAGAGGCTGGCCTTGAACACCAGAACCCCTGCCTTCCAATTCACTCTTTCTTTTTAGTGTTTAAAAAAGGGTCTCCAGACTTGGAACCTCAGATCCTCCACCCACAGACATTCTGTAACTGGGATTACAGGCCTGTGCCACCAGGTCCAGCCATGAGAAGACATTGTAAAACAATTTAACAAAGTAGCTTGTTTATATTCAGACATGCTATAAAAATCTATTCAACAAGCCAGGCAGAAAGGCTTGGTCTGTAATCTCAGATTTCTGTTGGGTAAAACAAGAAGATTGCACTGAATTCAAGGCTACACGGGCTACCTAGTGAGTTTGGGGCAGCCTAGGGTACGGAGCAAGCCTGGGGTATAGAATCATCCTGAGATACAGAGCCAGGCTGCTCAGCCAATCAATCAAAAGAACACACCAAACAATTAACAAAATTATTGTGCAATTAATAGTCCAATGATATATGAAGATATTATAACAGAAACTTGCTTACCAGACTGTGAAGGACACAAAAGAGCACAGACACACACACAGACACAGACACACAGACACAGGCACACAGATACAGGCACACAGACATAGACACATAGACACATTGACACAGGCACACAGATACAGGCACACAGACACAGACACACAGACACATACCAAACAAATTTAATTTTAAAACATTTAAAAGGATAAAACTGCCAAATTCATCAGAAAGATTTTTTTTGACCAGAACCTCCAGTCACCGTGGCTGAAGAAGGATCGCTCAGTGATTAAGAACATTTGCTGCTCTTGTAGAAGACGGGGATTTGGTTCTTAGCGCACACTGATAGCTCACAGCTGTCTGCAACGCTAGTTCCAGGGATCCAACGTCCTCTGATGGCTTCCCTGATCACCAGGAATGCACGTGGCACAATTATGCACGTACATGCAAAGCAGTCAAAATAAACGAATCTTTAAAAAAAATTTGTATAAAATTTTCCCAGTTGCTCACTCCTAAGCAAAATGATTTTTTTTCTAACTGAAATTAAGTGTGTATCAGCTTAAGATAAAATATTGACTGTCATTGAAGTCAAGTTAATTTTATGTAATAAATATCTGATAGCTACTGAATTATGTATGCCTTCGTTACTTATCCGAGTATCATCAGCTTGTCAACAGAGTCCTCAGACACTCTCAATAATAATTAATGAAGTCATCTTTGATTCTCTGCTGACTGTCAGTCACACACAAAACATAGCTTTATACGCACGCATCTCTTCAGCTTTATCTCAATGAATATTTATTTGTCAAGGTGGAAAGATAGAACGTAATTGAGCAGTTTTTATCCTAATTTATAACCTCTAAATATTTAGACGTATAACCCAGATGCCCTTTGTTCTCTCACCTTGGGCCCCACAAGTGTTAGGATCAAGTCCTCCAAATGGAAGGAAAATGGAGACCATCTCAGGCCCGCCCTCACTGGAGCTGGAGGGAGGCCTTTGAGCATGCCCAGTAGGGCTTCACACATCTTCCCCTTTCTCATACCCAGCAGGAGATACGCACAGACACACCCTCCTCACATTCTCACTGATGGCCAACAATCTTTAACAAGAGGATAAACCTCTGCAGTAGCGTTTTAAAATGCACAGTTACAGTGACACCTTAATGCGAGTGACTTGTAGTTGGTGTAATTAGTTTTCCAATTCATTAACCTCTGGAATTATCACTAACGGAGAGTGTGCTTGTAATTCACTGGGGGCAATCTTCTCTGTCCCTTCCTGGTCCCAATGTTTGCCTTGGAAAGGGGCAAAGAGGGAAGTTGGTCGAAGTCTCCAACCCATGGAGGGTTGCCTGAAGAGTGGAGGGTATGGTGGATGGTTGCTAAGGCTGTGCTCAAAGGCTCTAACTCGTCAGAGGGGCAAGAAGGGGCTGAGATCCAGGTTTGCTCTGCTCGGCATGCAACATGTCTTACCGCCAGGGGAGTAAGCTCAAAGTACAAGTCAGTCAGTCAATTTCTCCCCCCCTCTTCTCTCTCTCTCTCTCTCTCTCTCTCTCTCTCTCTCTCTCTCTCTCTCGGACAGAACTGGGCCCACACAGTGACAGTCATAGACACCGACTTGTGGTCCTATAGAGAAAGAGGAATTATGACCTTCATCTCGTTAAATCCTTTTAGAAACCCAGACACAGGCACCACTATTGCCCTCATGTTATGGAAAAGGAGGCAGAGGCTAAGTTAAATGGCTTACCAAGTTTCCCTTTGTGGCAAAAGTATCAGGCTTCACTAACTGAAAGCACAAGTTTGAACCCTTGAGACGGCTGAAAGGGTGAAGGTGCTCGATGCCAAACCCAAGGATGATGTTGGAGGCCACGTGGTGGAAAAACAAAACAGACTCCCCCAAGTTGTCCTCTAGCCTCTGCCATACATGCCAGGCCATATGCAACTCCCCCACACACACAAAATACATAAATAAATGTATAAAAAAATGACAAAGACTAAATATCCACCCTCACACTACCGGACGCACTCTGCCACATGCACACCACCATGCACAAAATACATAGATGAATAAATACATATAAAATGACCAAGGTTGAATACCTACCACCCTCACACTACTGGACACTACAGTAGAGTGTCCTAACACTTGGGCTATTTTATGACATCGTGGGTTGTTCAGGAAGTTAGCAGTTCCCAGGCCGCGTGTCAGAGACCCCAGAGATTTCCAGTGCAAAGGGGTCTACTGCATAAAATTAAAGTTTGAGCCAAACATGAGGAAAGTTAGGGGGGACAAGAGTCAGGGAGCCAGCAGCAGTGCCCCCCCAGACAACCAATCACACTAAAACAAGTTCTCTTTGCGTGTGCCTGGAAGCTACAGCAAAGCAGGAACCTTTGGTCAGCTCCTGTCTCCTGTGTCAGTTGGAGGCCACAGCCAGCACAGTTCCTCACATTCTCACAGAGCTGGCACTCCACCTTGAGAGGAAGGTGTCTTCCACCTTTCCTTTCAGCAGGGAGTGGCTCTTCCCTCCAGACTACTCACTCTGACCAGGACCATCAGGGGAAGGGAAGTCCAGGATGTGTAGTTTCTGGCTAGAAGAGGGCGTGGTAAGGTGGCCCTAGAACACTCCTGTAAGATCCCTAAGCCCCTTCCCATGTGAGTGATGTGTCTACGCTTAATGATGTGTCTATAGCTATCAGACATTTTACAGAAAGACAGTGACAATGGCTGTTGTCCCTTTGGAGGGATATCACAAGAAAGAGAAGTCTGACCTAGTGCCATGATGCGTTTCATCTTGGCCTCCCTGGTGGTGAAAGCAGGAAGGTCACTGGGGCCAGGAGTTCAAGGACAGCCTGGGAAATGTTCTGGGATGAGGAAGAGCAGGAGGAGTAAGCTGTTTGTTTGGGGAACCAAAACTATAGTTTAATTTTTATCTCTTGCCTAAGATTTGAGCATCTTCTGTTGTGCCAGAGACAAGCAGGCGGTGTGCCCCTCAGGTTTTAGACAGTTTGACTTTCACACACAGGATCATGTGTGCAGAGAATATACCATGAGGGGCAACATGTGAGACATTCTTTCTATAACCCAGTGGAACAGGACTTAGAGGAAAGAAAACTAGATGTCAGGTGGTCCCAAATACATCAAACCATTTCATATTTACCAGAAACATGGGCACCTTGAACAGCATGATTGACAGGTGTGGTCAGTGACTCCTGCACTGAGAATCCTGGCAAAGCACTGTCCAGGGGGCAGTGGTGTGGTCCAGGGAGGAGTCACATGGTTCAGGGAGGAGTAGCATAGTCCAGGTGGAGACGAGGGTAAGCTCTGAGTTGAAACCCTATCAAGATATGGATCCAACTTGCTAGCTGGAAACACCTCTCTTCTGTGGCAGTAGCCAGACAGTTGTAGGGACTAATACGAGTCATGAACCAATTGATAGATGAATCAGGAATAGAACTCAAGTGACCTCATAACATGTCTGACATGCTTTCCTTATAAACAGAGAGCACCACCTGCCATCTGACTGCATATCTGTCCATCTGTCTGTCTGTCCATCTGTCTGTCCGTCCGTCTGTCCATCCATCCATCCATCCATCCATCCATCCATCCATCCATCCATCCATCCATCCATCCATCCATCTACCTACATACCTATTTATCTGTCTGGCCGTCTGCCGACCTACTCATCTATCTGCCTGCCTGTCTGTTCATCTACCCATGTTTGTCTGTCTATCATCTATTCATCAGAAACCCAGACACCATTTATTCATTCTCCCATCCTCCCCTCTCTCCACCCACTTCGTCTCTCTCTATCCATCTAGCCATCCAGCTGCAGGGTCTTTTCTTTGTTCACCCCTACTGGTGCGTGAGACTCTATGAAGAGAGGCGCAAGCATCTATTTCCCTTTCTAGAGGAAGGGCAGTGGGAAACACAAGAGCTATTGATCTTTGTTTGTTTGGGCTCCTAGCTGTGTAGAGGAAAAGGTTTTAGTCTACGGAACAGCATCATAACAATAGCAAGACCTATGCATTTTTTCCAATAGGTAATTCCAGGTCGAAGACAAGGTATTTGAAAAACAGCCTAGTGTGCCATGATATTAAAACAGTAGGCCACAATGACTGCAATCTGCCATCTATTGATAATGAGATTACAGTCTCCAGTCGTCCAGTGTTTTCCCTTCTGGGTCTCAGCACTCAATTCAGTTGTTGGGGAACACCCATGGCTGGACCGAGAGAAGGGCCTTGATGGTATAAGCAAGTCTTTTGCTCACATTTGGTGTAAGAACTCATGCAGTTTTATAAGTACTCGCCAAGCCCACCTAGTCTTAAATCACCTTAGGAAGCAAGTCCCTAAAATAACTTGTTCAAAGTTAGAAAATCAGATTTCTATGTACACATCTGAATCGAATCATGATTTCCACACGTAGGGTTTGTTTCTTGTATTGAAAGGCTTCTCTCTTCTGCCAAAGGGGAGCATTAACCAGGTCCAGCAATTACTGAACTTGTGAGGCCCACATCTGAAATATTTTGTCTGAGTTTGGAGGTTGAATTTTCAGAGGCTTGTTGGCAAAGTATACAGTCTGTTCAGAGGGTGGCTGAGGTTGTTAATAATAATAACACTATGAGTGCAACGGCTACTGTGTCCTATGCTAAGCACATTTCATGACTGTCTGCTTTTAATCCTCACAGTATTTTACCTTTGAGCAAGTGGAAGATTAGAAAGCTTGAGCTGCCAAAGGTTTCACAGCAAGTGGGAGGCCCCCATGTCAAATCTGAGCTTTTACCCACTGACTGTGCCATAAGGAACCTGGAAAGGGTAGAAGAACTAGGAGTGCCTGGGCTGATGAAAAAAAGAACCAAGTAGTTGTGCGTGCGTGCGTGCGTGTGTGTGTGTGTGTGTGCGTGTGCATTGTGTTTGTGTATATACATGTGTGCACATGTATGTCTGTGCTTGTGTAAACGCTGAGCTCATGTCTGCAGCGAGAACGGCTGAGTTCTGGGGATCTACCCCCCCAGCACCGGGGTTACAGATGTGTACAGCCAGAGGCTCGGGTTTTCATGCCTGTTCAACAATCAATTACCCATGGAGCCACCTCCTCAGCCCAAAGGGTGGGAGGTTTTGTCACCATTTAAAGAAGTTCTCATCCTTGCAATTCACAATTCAAGTGAAAGCCGGGGGAGGGGGAGGGGGTGGGGCTTTATTTCAAGAATGGAGAGAAGATTGGATACTAAGATGTCAAAGTCCATGCTAATGGAACCAATAACTAAGTTAATGAATGCTAAGACAGCTAGCTAATGGAACCGAAATCCAAGTTAACCAATGCTAAGATAATGGAACTGTAACCAAGTTATTGTTTACACACACACACATATATATATCTATATATACCTATAGATATATGTATATATGTATATATATAGTTTTAATATGTGTGTGTATGTGTGTGTGTGTGTGTATACATGTGTATGTGTGAGTGTGTATGTGTGTGTGTTCTCTTACACCATGCTTTGTCTTAAAGGTTCACTCCAGAATGGACATCAAATGTTGGTGGTTGGGCTGGGGAGATGGCTCAGCGGTTAGAGCACCGACTGCTCTTCCAGAGGTCGTGAGTTCAATTCCCAGCAACCACATGGTGGCTCACAACCATCTGTAATGGGATCTGATGCCCTCTTCTGGTGTGTCTAAAGACAGCGACAGTGTACTCACATTAAATAAATAAATAAATAAATAAATAAATAAATCTTTTAAAAAATTATTGGTAGTTACCTTTCTGTAGTGCCATGTGACGATTGTGTACTTTACAGACCTTTGACTTTAAAAAAAAAAAAAACTATCTGATCAAATGGATCAACCTTTACAGCTGCTGAGTGAGCCAGACATCTTTCAAGTAAATAGGGTAGACAGACATATACCCAAGGTCGTCAAAATTATCACAAACGGATTACTTTTAAATAATCATACTCCATTATTTTTATTTTATTATTATTATTTTGTTTATTTATTTATTTGTTTACTTATTTATTTATTTTGGATGGCACCTTCCTTTTTTTTTTTTTTTTTTTTTTTTTGAGACAGAATTTCTCTATGCCTCAAAGTCAAGATCCTCCTGCCTCGGAGGCCAAAGTGCTGGGATTGCAGGTATGTTCTGCTGACCATCCTTTGGTTGTTTTCTTAAACATATCCTTTCTGATATTTGAACTAAATCCTGCCTTTCCTCTCAGAACATTCTCCACTCTACTTTTCCCCCAGCCCCTTTCTCTAACAATTTTTTTTTTTTATCATTCCTTGCCCCCTGCCTATCCCTCGATTTCCTGTTCATCCCTGGTCTCCTTCGTCAGGTATAACTAATTTAGGACAAGCCTCTGACATCGTGAGACTGCACTAGGGTTCCCTCCACGGTGCCCATGGTTTTCTGTAACCACAACCATTATTCCTGACAACTCCCTTGTACATTTTCTTCCTTTTCTGTAGCTCATAAGGTCTAAGGATCCAGGGCTTTACCTGGATATAACAATGTCAGATGCAGGATTCATGTGAAATAAAACGTCATTGCTTTCAATCGAGCAAACAGAACCCCATTAAACTAATGGCTTTCCCTAGAGCTCACGAGGCAAGTGGAGTCGGGCTGCATATGGACCCCCACAGTGTTCGTCTCCCCCATTTTTCTCAACGTGATTCACACACCTCCTGTTAGAGTACTTTTCACGTCCGGTTTCACTTCCGGTTCCACTTGTTTCACTTCCGGTTGCACTTCCTGATAGAGAACAGGCAGGATGAGAGGATTCACTTGCACTGTGTCTGGGTTGGTAGAGCAGAATTTACCAACAACGAAGTGTTTGAGGGAAGGAGTCGTGCCTTCTGGAGGCAGAGGGAGCAGAGGCCAGGAGTGCAGGCAGTTATTAAGAGCAGGCCCTACATCTTAAGGTCCAGGTCATGAAAAGATCAGAGCATAAGTCTTTTTGTGCAACTGAAAGAAACCTCAGGATTGTATTGGGGACAGCTGCAAATTTTAACCATTGGTATATCTATTGAGGCATTCTTGTTTTTTAGAAACGAATTTAACAGTTGCCATTATTTTTTCTGATTATAAAAGTAGTAACCCTAAAATCCAGACCTATACGCCCCTGCCTAAGAAACAACTATGGAGCCAGCGAAATGAAGTCGAATCTCCATGCCAAAAATAAAAAAAAAAAAAAAAATGTCGGCGCGGGAAGATCCATGGTTGTCGGAGAGGAAAGATCCATGGTTGGCTTTTGCAACTATTTCTTCTTCGATGGAAAGCAATACTACTGTGTGTGTATCGTACGCGTATGTGTATTTCATTAGTTACTAATTCATCAATGAATCACCTAGTGTCTTTCCCACAAATCTCTCCTTGAGGCAATTTTCAGTGTCAGAAACAGAGAAAATTATCAACAGTATTTGCGATTTGTCTCATTATGAGCTGAACAAAGTGTAGGGAACACCGTCGTCCCTGGAACGCTGTAATAGAAGAAAGAGCAGAAGTGGCAGGCAATGCGGAGAAAGAAGGGCTAAATTAAAGTGCCTGCCCATCCATCACGCCCCACAGCGAAGAGTAATGAGGAACAGAGCCTTCACCTGCCATTCTCTTCCCAGGTAAAGAGAGATAAGTCACCTCTCAAATGAAGACATATATTTCTGGGAATCGGCAGTCATAGATTATATTGCTACACACGTGTGTGAATAAACATCCTTGGCTATATAGATCTCTACATTTCTACCTGCATGCGAAGTTTTGAATACCTGTGCCACCGCTCACCTTCCCTCATGAGAAAGCATCTGAGACAGCTCTGCTCGAATCCTGGCATATGCAAAATTTATGAGGACTTATAAACATGATTGTTATCGATCAATAAGTCCTGAACCCAATAACCCAAGTTTAAAATATATATATATATATAAATACATGCAGGTTCAGAAAGGAAAAGAAAATATGGAGGGAGAGGAGCCTCATGGTGAAAGTGTATTCAGAAGTATGCATATGCAAGCACACATACACACACACACACACACACACACACACACACACACACACACACACGACCGTCAGAGTAACAGTGGAAATTCCAGCAAATGAACTGCAAACGAACCCCTCCCAAAAAAGGCAGTGATATCGTTCTATAAACTCGAGCACTTTGGACAGTTTTTCTTCACTTGAATAGATAAAGAACTCCAGGCAAATACGTTGTCTGGGCTTTGCCCAATGCTCATGGAAGTTTTAAAGTTTTCATGAAAGGTTAAGATGTGCCTTAGGTACTACGTGTAACATACTACATGTCAAGCTTCACAAGTATGTTCCGCTCTCAGAAATTATATTATGATGAAAAAAAAAAAAGATGAGGTCCAGAGAGTTGGCACAGAGGATGAAGTCCTGGCCATCCAGTCAGGTCTGCCATCAAGTCTGATGACCCGAGCTTGATCCCAGAACTCTTGGGGTAGAAAAAGAGAACCAACTTCTTCAAGTTGTCCTCTGACCTCTATACAGTGATATGGTATGCAAGTGCACACATACAAATAGACAGACAGACAAACATAGATAAAATGTGGAATTGGAGAGATAGCTCAATGGTTAAGAGCACATACTACTTTTGCAGAAAACCAGACTTCAGTTCCCAGCACACACACCATGTCCTGTAACCGCAGTTGTAGGAGGATCTGACTTCCTCATGTGGCCTCCATGGGCATCCACACTTGTGTGCACCTATCCACTTACAGTCTCACACACCATATATGCACAACTTAAAAATGATAAAAACATCTTTAAAGGAGTAAATGATGGGCCTTGAGTGGTGCCTTCAAGTCATAAACTTCAAGTCCATGATAACCATTAGAGGAAGTGAGGATTCTGAAATCCAGAGGGCTCCAGCCCAGACGGGATCCTGCAAAGTCATCAGAGGAAAACCATCACGCACGTTTCCAATGACGAATTCCTTCTGTGGTTGCTGAGTGCGCACAGAGGTTCCTATGTAATCATTTCTTCCCCCTGGGTCCCGACTTACCAATGCTGTCCCTGAACAGCTCTTGAGAAGCCCTTACAATGGAAAACCTTCACTTAAATTCAGTCTCGGAGTTGGGAATCCACTCCTTCACGATGATGAAGAAGAAAACCATCCCAAACTTCCCTGTCATTACCCAAGCCAGAGCACTATCTATCATAGGAATCTCCAGTACTGAGAAACAGATTAGCCACCTCAACAAAATACTGTAACCACAGTTTGAGACAAATCCCCTGTTTCACGGAAGGTCAGAGGTCAACCAACATGGCAGGGAACCCAGAGCTTATTTATCACTGGCCAAGCTTCAAAGTGAGTTTTAAGTTTTGTCAGACATGAAAAACTGCTGGCAGATGGTGTCAAGATAATGCCTCTCCGTGTTAAAAACACACTTAGGTATGGCCGATAGTCAAAAGTAAGTAATTAGTCCCAACACCATACACACCTGGCACCATTCCTGCCGACCTGTGGGGGTGTATGATGAGGACTTCTGTACTTCTCCAGACAAGGTTGTCTCCAACGAACACGGCCCAGTAGCTAGCACAGCTGGGAAGAAATGGATTTCTAGCTGTGGTTCATACCAAGACGTTAGGAAGAGACAATGTGGTATTCCAAGTTTCAAGGGACAGCAAAGCAGTCTAGTCCCTGCCGTCCCCACCTTAGCTGAACGAACATTTGTTCCTATATTTACCATTGAGCCTCAGTCATCCAAAAGGATTCCTTATTTTTCGTGCGCGCGCGCGCGCGCGCGTGTGTGTGTGTGTGTGTGTGTGTGTGTGTGTGTGTGTTCACGTTCTGATCAAACTCAGGCCATCAGGCTTGGTGACAAACACCTTCACCCACTGAGCCATCTCTCCCCTACATTTTAAGTCACCATATTTTGTGGCTAAACTTCATTCTTCAATTAGCTAGAAATGAAGCACAAACATTTGGAAACTCTTTGGATGTGAGAAACCATATGTTAGTGATTCACAACATTTTGTGTTAAAAAAAAGAGAGAGAGAGAAAGAAACAGAAAGAAGTAGACTATGAGAAAAGGAGAGTATTTAAGTGCCCAGTAAAATTAACAAGAGATAAAAACTGTTAGGATGCACAACGATAGGTTATTATGAATTAATTTGTAGTATGTCTGGCTTCAGAATTATTTTACATTTTGAATTACATTTAACGGTGCAAACACTGGCTCAGCCCTGGTGTACTGTGGCATCTCACTGGACAGGCATAGGATACAGAATCACAAGCCGGTCCATTGCTAATATGAAAATCACATTCTATTTTAAAATGAGGGATGATAGGTGTTGGTTATTTCTGGCTGCGGACTCTCCCGAGATGCCGAGGGGTATTCTGCTAGAACCATGCTGAGTACCTCCCGTCCTTCCTACACATAATTGGGGTTCCTGTTTCCCCCCACAGGCCCTGTCTACTGCATCACCACCAAGGAAGCATCACGACACGTAACATGTCAGCCTTATAGAAAGTTTTCTTGTTAGCCAGTAGCCAAATTGTGGGAGTCTGGTTTCATTTCCTAGGGGGAAAAATCAGTGTGGCTGGGACTGTATTTCCCCCACACCTCAATGAAGCACAATAAAGATTTATTTTACGCTCCAATAATCACTGGCAAGAGCCCGATGCCTCCTTCTGCCATCTCACAGGGGGGGCAGCACAGGAACCGGGAAGGTGGGGTAAAGGGAGGTCACAGGGGGCAGGGCAATAGGAAAGCCATCCAGGCTTTGAACAGAGAGGTTGCAGACGTGGACTGTTTTGTAAACTTACTCTTTTTTGTCAGGGTTGCACACGTTCTCTTTGCTCATTCCACAAAGCAGGCTGATTATATTCCAATCACCAGAGGAGGAGAGAGTCACATTAATTTGTAGTAATTAATGGCACTGACGCGTTTGACAGCGCATGTTAACGAGCCCCTTTGATTGTTTGGATCTCTAACTGCGGCCTTCTTGTTTGCCTCACCTCCAAGGAATTCATAATATCAAAGCTTAACGGCATCTGATACTTGTCAAAATGCAATTTATAAAAGTTTAATTCTTTTATTGATTTAGTTTGGTTTTGATGCCTGCAG